>NW_015114771.1:54426-57910 GCF_001443285.1 Poecilia latipinna | reverse complement strand
CCTGTCGGCGCCGACAGGTTGGTCAGTTTGTTTTTTCCTTTCCTCGCCTTTAATCATCTGTTTTCCAGCTGCAGCTGCCTCTGAGGCCAGCTGTTGCCGGGCAGAAAGCGGGTTGATTCTAAGGGCCATCCTGATTGGTCGGCCCGTTTCTGAAAGTTTTGGTGAGATTCCAGATGTTCTCCTGGCTGTGCAGGGAAATAACTGGGCGCATCATCAGAAATGGAAAACAGATTCTTTCTGCTTGTTGTTTTAATTCACGTTAGCAGTCCGGGCAGAGCGAGCTGGTGGGTCCTGCCCGGCTCTAGGAGCCCAGCGTGTTGACCCGGGACATCCTCTGCTTCAGGCTGTGCAGCAGGTGTTTGGGCAGGCAGTCCCAGTGAGAGGACAGCTTCTCCCGGTGCTGCAGAATCGCCTCCATGCAGAACCTGAGGAGCACAGGCTCATTAGTGGCTAAAACAAACCCACTTCCTGCTGCTTCAAAGCTGCAACTTTTATAAAAATTATTTTTACAAATTAGTTGAAACTGTTAAAGTATAGAATGAGACAGAAAAAAATTTATCTCCTAGACTAGAAACAACCAATCAGAGCCAGGAGGCGGGTCTTAGTGCTGTCAATCACAACGCCTGTTAGGAAAGTTGATGCTAGTTAGCATGGCCACTGATAGCGGTTTTCCTGCAAGGATGAGTTGACTCTCTGCCATTAACACATTTCACAGCATGTTTATGAGTTGATTGACAGCGCTTACACCCGCCTGCTGGCTCTGATTGGTTGTTTTAAAAAAAAATTTGATTTCATAATTTAATGCCTTGAAATTGGGCCTCTGTCTCTTTAAAAACTCCTGCTCTTTCAGAACGTCATCACCTAAATGTTTTTTCCAGTGTTGCTCTGAGAAGTGGCTCCTTTAAGCAGCTCAGCTGTTCCACCAGGTGTTTGCTAATTGCTACTGGCTAGTCTGAAGGAGCAGAGTGGGGGAGGGCTGCTCTGACAGGCAGAAGCTCAGAAGCAGCAGCTCATAGGAGGAGCTGTGTCTGGAAGGCGGGGCTAGGTACCACCAGGTATTTTGAACAGCTGAATGGTTGCCATGGTGATTAAATGATTTCTCAAACATGCATGAAAGAATCAAGGCAAAAGTCCTGGAATGTTTCTGATGAGGGAATAAAGTTAAAACGTGATCAAAAGTTCAAATAAGTTGATTTCACATCATCATCCCTTTAACAAAAATGTGAAAACCATATTTTAATAAAAGTTACTTCCTGAAGCTTTAAGCACTCACCCGACTAACGATTTGGGCTGGATGTTAAAAATTAGCAGCTCGTTGCTGTGAGCCTGTCGGAGGAGGAAAACAGGATGAGAGGCAGTCTGAAACAGGAAGTGGTCATAACCTGGAGGTTTTTCAGCTTACAGCTCTCTCATGAGACAGCAGGTTGTTGGCGCAGCCTCCAAACACGAACACCTCGCCGTCCGGCCCAGAACATGCCGTGTGCCACAGCCTGCAGCGCAGAGAGAGAGAGCGGCGTTCAGTAGTGCGGCGATGGGCACAGTGGCATTCGGCAGGACAGGATACTTACCTGGGGCTCTTTGTGTAGCTGTGCTTGAACGGCCTCCACTCGTTCCTGCTGATGCAGTAAAGCCACGCGTCACCTGGAGGAGAGGTACAGCGATTCAGAACAACTTCCTGTTCAAACGATCGCTCAGCCTGGGAACCCAAACACAAAACTCACTGAGCGTTTCCCTCTGTGTGGTGAAACCTCCAAACAGGAAGATGTGATCTGGTGAAACCGGAGTGAAGGAATGCCAGGACCGGCCCACAGGATTCTGAGGAACGCCCCTGCAGAAAAAAACAAGACGGGTCAGAATGAGTCAAAACGGGTCAGAATGGGTCAAAACGAGTCAGAATGGGTCAAAACGGGTCAGAATGGGTCAAAACGGGTCAGAATGGGTCAGAATGGGTCAAAACGGGTCAGAATGGGTCAAAACGGGTCAGAATGGGTCAGAATGGGTCAAAACGGGTCAGAATGGGTCAAAACGGGTCAGAATGAGTCAAAACGGGTCAGAATGGGTCATTTTCTCCTTTTATTACCAAGAAAAATCAAGAGAAGCTGATTAATTCAAATTTAATTTCTGCTTCAACCCGATGTCTAATCTGCATGATTTTTACAGAAATTAAACATCTTTAACTAAAATCTGAACAAGAATGAGACCCAGTGTTGAAATATTACATTTCAAACTAAAAACAAAAAATACAAATGTTGATGTTTTTTTCCTGAAGATGCTTTTTTTTTTCGACAAATAATCAAGCTGCTGTTATTGTATTTTAGGACATAAAACAATGAATCATTTATTTGTGCTAATATATATAAAAGGCGTACATGAATAATCAGCAAAAATGTGGCAACTTTTCTTATTAATAGATAAATCGATAACTAAAATAATCTCTAGTTGTGATCACAGCCCAGGTTCAGACTTACATTTCGTGCCACTCCCACGTCTCCAGGTTGATGTAGTACAAATCATTCAGTCTGTAATTCTGGAGAAAAACAATAAAAGTGTTTGGGAACAAAATATATTGAATGTTAGCATTTCTGTGACTCAACTTGACTATTTTTACATAATTAATACTAAACATTCCCTTAAACCTTCAGCTCAGACTGTTTAAAATGGTTCATCTGAAGGATTTTGACCTTAACTGTAATAAAAGTGTTGTGGATAAAGAAAGCCAGAAAGCACACAGACTGAACGGATCAGAGCAGAGCTCACCTTGAACCGCCCTCCGAACACGTAACCTCTGTTTCCTACGGTGGCACAGGCGTGAGCTGCTCTGGGGGACGGCGTGTTGCCCTGAAACACGGCGACAGGACCATCAGAACCACCCAGAACCACCCAGAACCACACACACAAAACCACCCAGAACCACTCAGAACCACCCAGAACCACCCAGAACCACACACACAAAACCACCCAGAACCACTCAGAACCACCCAGAACTACCCAGAACCACTCAGAACTACCCAGAACCACTCAGAACCAAACACACAAAACCACCCAGAACCACCCAGAACCACACACACAAAACCACCCAGAACCACTCAGAACCACCCAGAACCACACACACAAAACCACCCAGAACCACCCAGAACCACCCAGAACCACTCAGAACCACTCAGAACCACTCAGAACCAAACACTCAGAACCACCCAGAACCACTCAGAACCACACACACAAAACCACCCAGAACCACTCAGAACCACTCAGAACCACCCAGAACCAAACACACAAAACCACCCAGAACCACTCAGAACTACCCAGAACTACCCAGAACCACACACACAAAACCACCCAGAACCACCCAGAACCAAACACACAAAACCACCCAGAACCACCCAGAACCACCCAGAACCACACACACAAAACCACCCAGAACCACACACACAAAACCACCCAGAACCACACACACAAAACCACCCAGAACCACTCAGAACCACAC
>NW_015114771.1:44751-50260 GCF_001443285.1 Poecilia latipinna | reverse complement strand
CACCCAGAACCACACACACAAAACCACCCAGAACCACCCACCCAGAACCACACAGAACCACACACACAAAACCACCCAGAACCACTCAGAACCACACACACAAAACCACCCAGAACCACTCAGATACCAAACACACAAAACCACCCAGAACCACTCAGAACCACTCAGAACCACCCAGAACCACTCAGAACCACACACACAAAACCACTCAGAACCACCCAGAACCACTCAGAACCAAACACTCAGAACCACCCAGAACCACTCAGAACCACACACACAAAACCACCCAGAATCACCCAGAACCACACACACAAAACCACCCAGAACCACTCAGAACCAAACACTCAGAACCACCCAGAACCACTCGATCACTGCAGTGGCTTTTTAATGGATCTGTGTGAAACCCGGGTCGACTTCGATGCTCTGGTCTATATAAATAAATGTCAGAGTTTTTTTACTTACACTTTATTTTTTTTCAGTTTTTTCTCTTTATCTTTCTTCATTTTTATTTATTAATTTTCTTTTGTATTCATTTCATTATTCGTTTCTTCTATCTCTGCAGGTGTCGCTGCAGACGCACAGTTCATCCCCTGTTTCCATTAATGCCCATAAGGTGGCGCTGCTGCGCGTCTTCACCTGAGTGATGGGCTGACTCCATGCTGACGTCTCCAGGTCCAGGACATGGATGTGGTTGTTCCAGCCTCGTTTAGGACCCTCCCACTGATGCAGGAAAGAAAAATAAATACGTCAACATTCAAAGAGCCTCTGCAAAAGGAGGATCCTGACTTCTACGTTTGATGCCGTCATTTGTTTACAGACCATAACAGAAGACGTTTCATCGGTCTCGAAAGCCCCTAGGTGAGATCCCTGCGGAGTGTAGCCGTACCCGCCGAAGAAAATCAGTCTGCAAATATAAAAGATAAAGGAATCTCATCATCAAACCTTCCTGGAGAAACAAACCCGATAACACGGCCAGGGAAGGAAGACATCACCTGTTCTTGTGGACCCAGCATCCCAGCTTGTCCTTGGAGGACGGAGGAAGTCCTTTCAGGTCCCTCATTTCCTCCCACACCAGGCTGGGCGCCCTCAGAGGCAGACGGTAGATCTGGAAGGAAAACAGGACCAGTGCTGCATTTAAACACTCAACAAGGCCTTTCATGACAACAGTTTGGCCCAGAAGTTACTGCGATAAATGATGATATTCTTTTCAGACCATTTTAAGAAATATAATAGTACTGGCATAAGAATGCAGGTGCACCCTCTTAAAGATGAATAGACTTTCATTTTTAACAAACATTTAACAATGGCACTGAAAGACATTTTAAATATAAACAAAACAACAAATAAAATGGAGACTGAAATTTCTGCAAGTGAAAGGATTCTCCAAAAAGCACAAGGTAAGATCAGACCAAAGCGCCAGACTGAAGACTTTCATCGTTCAGTTTTTGGATGAAAGAAACGAGAAAAGCAATCATGGAAATGGAAATTATTGAGCTGGTTTTAACTTATCATGGGATGAGCTGATTAATTGTTCTCTCAGCATACCCTGTTTGTGTTTCCTCTGGCATGATGCCCCCCGAACAGGTAGAGGACCCCATCCAGACACGTCCCGCAGCTGCCGGACATGGAGTGCAGGTTCCCTTCGGTGACATGCTTCATCCTGCAGACATGCAACCGTTTTTAAGATGTTTTAACTGCAGCATCCATAGAAATGACGACAGGAAGTCCACCCTTTATTTCCTCACCAAACTCCTGACTCCATGTTGTAAGTCCACACCTCATTTTTGGGCAGGTACAAATCAACGAATCCATGATTTTGGCCATTCTTGTTTAAAAAAGCAAAAGAGAACATGATTTAGAAACTAAAAATAATGACTTAAAGTGTGATTACGTGGTTCAGCTCCTACCTTGTATCCGCCCCACACATACATGATATTTCTATCAATGACAGCAATGTGGCCGCTGCGCTCTGCCGGAGCGTCCAGCTCAACAGACTCTGGCGCCTCCGCTTCTTCGTCGTCTTCGTCCCCTAGCAGTTCGTCTTCATCCCCCGGCTGTTCGTCCTCATCCACCATCCCGAAAAGCCTCCTGCGGTCTTCCTCTCTGTCATTGCCATGTCTGGCCGGCAGATTTCCTGCGTCCTCCTCCATGCCTGCCTCCCTCTCTGCCATGTCAGCGTCTCCCTATAACCATTTACAATTACTTGAGTTGTTTTTTGGGAAAAATATACTTTTTCTGCACTGTATCTTTTAATATAATGAAGTATAGTTAATTTTACTTGAGCAGAAGTTTTGGATTTCTACCTACAGAATAACTTTACTGAATGAAAAAATTCAGGAGACATCTTGTTTTTACACCAGCTTTGTTGTTATTTTCTGTCTGCTGAATAACGTCAGGATAAAAAAAAAATAGTAAATATTATATTTCGTCAGTGGAAGCACTTCACCCTGTTATAGCAAATATACAGTAAATACTGGTTTAATGAGATTTATGGTGAAATACCAGAACGTGCACATAACTATATTTTTGTCTGTCTGATGACTGAATTTTTAAATATTAAATTAGACATTCTAATCAGGCACTCATACTTTTTTACTCTTGAGTAATTTCTTAGTCAGCTACTTCTTACTTTAACAACAGTAAAAACATATCATACCAGTGTACAATTTTTGGGTATGCTACCCAAAAATTTCTATAAACAAAACAATCAGGATGTGATTTTGTGGGCCTTTTATTTTGTTCCTAAGGTCCAGAGAACCTTGTTACAGAGTATTAGAAATCCTACATCATTAGAAAATATGGTACATTCTCCCAGAAAATAGAAAGCGAGTCATGATTGGGTCAGAATTAAAACATAAAGCCAAATCAACTCCAAAATTATTAAACTTTATAGAAAAAAAACAACCTCATTGAGATATTTTGCAAGGAGGTGGAATGGTGAAATATCCATCTGTGTGTGTGCCCCAGACTACATTAACACACTCGCGTTAAAGTTTGTAATGTTCATATATTTTCTGTGTGAGAACATGATGCTTCAACAAAAGATGCATTTATTTTACGGCTTTTCCCACTGATTAGCCAGACGTTGTTAGGGGCTAGCTAACAGCAGCTAAACTAACAACTGACCCACTTTAAAAGCTTAAATATTCAGAGTGTAAAGCCCGCTCTAGCTGCTGGTAAACGTAATAACATAAGCGTAAAAACTGACCTTAGTAGTTTGGACTTTTATTCTTAACAACTTTAAAAGACAGAGCAATAAATCAAGTGACAACCATTTGTCATTTTCGGTGCAAGTTCCAAAACATTTCGATAAATTAGCACCGAGCTAAGCTAATGCTAGCCGTGTCTGTGTTGATTTTTGACCCAATGTGTGACAGGCCAGCTCCAGCTGCAATCACATTAGCCACAAACTTACCTTAAAGGTTGTATCTTATCTGAAATACTCAAAACAATCCTCAATTTATGAGCTTATAATCAGACCGGACATAACCCACCTTTCAAGCGGAAACGGTTCAGCAGATCGTCGTTACAAAAACATTCAGAACATCTATAAAAAAATCGTAGTAAAGTTTTGGTTGTTTTAAAAGTCTTTTCTTTCTTTGTGAGTTGTCGTATAACATCCAAAAATAAGAGTTAGTGGAAAAGGCATGTAAAAATTGATTACAAGAGCGACACTTTCAAAATAAAAGTAAAATCGAGTCAAAGCAGTTCTTATTTATTTAAATTTATAGTTCTTAAACAATAAACAAGGCAGAACATAAGCATCTGTACAGGAGAGGTTAAGCCGACCCTAAAGAATACATACACAGCAGGAATAAAAAGACGTTAAACAAATATCTAACAGAAATAACCAAAATCACATACCATTTGAAATTAACAGTTTAAAAACAAAACATTATTGCGATACATTTGATGTGGATGATAAAGAAAAGAAAACTTACAGGAAGGGTTAATAGGACAGTAAACTTTGCACAAATAACCATTTGACTTTATTGTCTTTCTACATTCAGTTTGCTTCTATATTAGTTTCTAATCAACAGTAACTCATAAATGTTTGGTTTGAAGCATAATTTATGTATAATTTCACAAAAAGGACCAACATACCTCAGTTTGTTCTGTCAGATGGAATGGGACAAAATTCCAAATTATTATGAAAACTTTCTGTAAGGACACACTTTATACTTCAGTTAAGTTTAAATGCTAAAGCCAAAACAAATTATAGCTTTAAAAAGAAATTCTACCAAATACTAAGAATAATTTAAAGAATCAGAGAAATGTGACGATGAGAAGCAGAGGTTAAGAGACCCAGTCTGACCGGGTCATAGAGAGCAACAGCAAGCCATCTGGTTTTTCCAATAAGGTGCTTTTCTGGTGCTGGGAAAATTGTATTCAGGGTGTTTTCAGCTTTGAAAGCCTTGTTTTTTTTCCTTCCACTAAACTTTTTTCCTCAAAATTGCAGCTGAGTATTAGACGTTAAAAATTAGGCTTGGACAACTTTCCTTATTCTCAGAGAGAGACTGGGACAGCTGAAATGTTTTTAATCAGCTCAGACATTTTATTATTCAAAAACGTCTTGTTTTGTTTGTTTTAATTAATTATTAAATAAGACATGTCTTACTTTGATCTATAATACAGGTCCTTCTCAAAAAATTAGCATATTGTGATAAAGTTCATTATTTTTAAACTGTCATATTTTAGATTCATTGCACACCAACTGAAATATTTCTGGTCTTTTATTGTTTTAATACTGATGATTTTGGCATACAGCTCATGAAAAGCCAAAATTCCTATCTCAAAAAATTAGCATATCATGAAAAGGTTCTCTGAACGAGCAATTAACCTCATCATCTGAATCAATTAAGTAACTCTAAACACCTGCAAAAGATTCCTGAGGCCTTTAAAAACTCCCAGCCTGGTTCATTTCTCAAAACCGCAATCATGGGTCAGACTGCTGACCTGACTGCTGTCCAGAAGGCCATCACTGACATCCTCAAGCAAGAGGGTGAGACACAGAAAGACATTTCTGAACCAATAGGCTGTTCCCAGAGTATCAAGGCACCCCAGTGGAAAGTCAGTGGGAAGGAAAAAGTGTGGCAGAAAACGCTACACAACGAGAAGAGGTGACCGGACCCTGAGGAAGATTGTGGAGAAGGGCCGATTCCAGACCTTGGGGGAAGCAGTGGACTGAGTCTGGAGTAGAAACATCCAGAGCCACTGTGCACAGGCGTGTGTAGGAAAATGGCTACAGGTGCTGCATTCCCCAGGTCAAAGGTCAAGCCACTTTTGAACCAGAAACAGCAGCAGAAGCGCCTGACCTGGGCTACAGAGAAGCAGCACTGGACTGTTACTCAGTGGTCCAAAGGAAATCAAGGTACCAGAGTCTGGAGGAAGACTGGGGAGAAGGAAATGCCAAAATGCCAGAAGTCCAGGGTCCAGTACCCACAGTCAGTGATGGTCTGGGGAGCCATGTCAGCTGCTGGTGTTGGTCCACTGTGTTTTATCAAGGGCA
>NW_015114771.1:41774-42433 GCF_001443285.1 Poecilia latipinna | reverse complement strand
TTTCTGAACAAATAGGCTGTTCCCAGAGTGTTGTATCAAGGAACCTCAGTGGGAAGGAAAAAGTGTGGCAGAAAACGCTACACAACGAGAAGAGGTGACCGGACCCTGAGTAAGATTGTGGAGAAGGGCCGATTCCAGACCTTGGGGGAAGCAGTGGACTGAGTCTGGAGTAGAAACGTGTGCAGGAAATGGGCTACAGGTCCCTCATTCCCCAGGTCAAAGGTCAAGCCACTTTGAACCAGAAACAGCGGCAGAAGCGCCTGACCTGGGCTACAGAGAAGCAGCACTGGACTGTTACTCAGTGGTCCAAAGGAAATCAAGGTACCAGAGTCTGGAGGAAGACTGGGGAGAAGGAAATGCCAAAAGTCCAGTGTCAAGTACCCACAGTCAGTGATGGTCTGGGGAGCCATGTCAGCTGCTGGTGTTGGTCCACTGTGTTTTATCAAGGGCAGGTCAGTGCAGCAGCTATCAGGAGATTCTGGAGCACTTCATGCTTCCATCTGCTGAAAATGAAGATTTCATTTTTCAGCACCACCTGGCACCTGCTCACAGTCCCAAAACCACTGGTATTACTGACCATGGTGTTCCTGTTGGCCTGCCAACTCTCCTGACCTGAACCCCATAGAGAATCTGTGGGATATTGTGAAGAGAAAGTTGAG
>NW_015114771.1:31599-38411 GCF_001443285.1 Poecilia latipinna | reverse complement strand
AGCAGGAAAGGGGCCACAGGTCCCTCATTCCCCAGGTCAACCCACTTTTGAACCAGAAACGGCGGCAGAAGCGCCTGACCTGGGCTACAGAGAAGCAGCACTGGACTGTTGCTCAGTGGTCCAAAGTACTTTTTTCGGATGAAAGAAAATTTTACATGTCATTCAGAAATCAAGGTACCAGAGTCTGGAGGAAGACTGGGGAGAAGGAAATGCCAAAATGCCAGAAGTCCAGTGTCAAGTAACCTCAGTCAGTGATGGTCTGGGTGCCATGTCAGCTGCTGGTGTTGGTCCACTGTGTTTTATCAAGGGCAGGTCAATGCAGCAGCTATCAGGAGATGTTGGAGCACTTCATGCTTCCATCTGCTGAAAAGCTTTATGGAGATGAAGATTTCATTTTTCAGCATCACCTGGCACCTGCTCACAGGGCCAAAACCACTGGTATTACTGACCATGGTGTTACTGTTGGCCTGCCAACTCTCCTGACCTGAACCCCATAGAGAATCTGTGGGATATTGTGAAGAGAAAGTTGAGACCCAACACTCTGGATGAGCTTAAAGCCGCTATCGAAGCATCCTGGGCTCCATAACACCTCAGCAGAGCCACAGGCTGATGGCCTCCACGCTGCATTGAAGGCTGCAAAAGGATTCCTGACCAAGTATTGAGTGAATAACTGAACATAATTATTTGTAGCTTAACGTTTTTGGTATTAAAACATTTATTTTATTGGTCGGATGAAATATGCTAATTTTTTTGAGATAGGAATTTTGGGTTTTCATGAGCTGTATGCCAGAATCATCAGTCTTAAAACAATAAAAGACCAGAAATATTTCAGTTTGTGTGCAATGAATCTAAAATATATGAGTTTATTTTTTATCATTACTTTATGGAAAATAATTAACTTTATCACAATATGCTAATTTTTTTAGAAGGACCTGTATAGTCCCTGATAACTTATCATTAATTTGACTGATGACATTTTACTTTAGATGAACCTCCTGGCTATCTTTAAGTTCACAACAGAAATTTCTCACAAGTGAGAAAAGAATGAATTAGATTAAATATTACTTTCTCAAACCTTGTTAGAATAAAAAGGTTCTGATCATTTTAGTTCAGTGAGTAAAACTTTTATTTAGACACAACAAACATATAAAGAACAGGTACTTGAAAACTAGCTAAATTCAAAATGCAGCATTATTATTATTTTACAAATGGAATATACAAAGGCTTGGAAACAGGCAGACTCAGGATTTTCCTTAAAGTCCTTGAAGTTTGCTGTGAAGACAAAAATATAAAGTTATGAACATGAGCCTGAAACCAGCAGCAGTAAAGAGAAAAGTCAAAAACTACAACAACGTGTCCCACCTGTCTTCAACGGTTCTGTTGGACGGGTAGTACACCTTGAACGTGAAACCGCTTCTAGGAAACGAGCCCTGGAGGGAAGAAGAAGCAGCTAAAATTAAAACATCTTTTAAAGAAAAGAGACAAACTTCTCGTTTTAGTCTTTTGGTACCGGGTTGAGACACAGGCAGTCGGTGCTGGAGATGGAGAACGGGTCGTACTTGTCTGCAAACACGATGACGTCGGGCACCGGGTAGACCCGGAGGGAGTAGTCGTAGGCCCAGAAGACCGGACTGACGTAGAGAGGAAGAGGAGTCAGGTGTCCCTGGGACAGGATGGACTTCACAAACTGGAGAGGAAGAGGATGAAGAGGATGTTTCAGTGGAACCAACATGGAGGAGCTTCTGCAGCAACACCTTAACTTTCCATATATAAAGTTGAGTGTATTTTATTGTGATTTTAAGTGACAGAACAACATAAAGTAGTAGAAGTTAAATTATTCATGGATAATTGGATATTCATGGTTTTAATGGATAAAATCTGAAAAGTGTGGCGTATATTTGTATTCAGCTCCCCTGACTCGGTAGTTAGAGCTCTGAAGTCCCGTCCACTCGGAGACGTTAGGCTTTCTGTCGTACAGGCCGCCTCCTCACAGAGGACGTCGCTCTTTTAGCAAACGTCCTTTTCGGAGTCTGGTTGCTCCAGTTAACGATTAATCAATTAGCATCTGATTAATCATTTCAGCACCAAAACAATCAGTTTTGAAATGGGTCCCAGAGTGGGAAAACTTCAAAACAAACACATTCGTACGCGTCACTCTCACAAGTAACAAACACGGCGCCCCATAGTGCTTTTTTCATGCTTTGGCAGTGTGCCACCTACTGGCCCGGCATACTTACTACAGTGTTTTCTCTGCATCTTTGTGGATGGAGTCTGAATTTTCATTCTTTTCCAGTTAAGTTACTTCTTAAAAACAGTTTTATTTAGGGGTATCATGTATAATAGAGTTTTTATTTGTAAAAACATATAAAAACCCATGCAGCATTTGTGATTTATGCGCCACTTTGCGTTGGTTTTCATTTGACAAAATGTGAAAAGGTGTGAGGGGTGTGAATATTTAACCTCTGATGCCTCAGAGAAAATAAACTCACATGGTTTGGGATGTCGAGGTTACTGTTGGGCAGCCGGACGCAGTTCCTGCACATCTTGTTGACCAGATCTTCTCTCATGATGATGATCTCTTGGCTGCAGTATTGAATCCTGACCAGATCACATTTTTACAGTCACCTCAGGTGAAACAACCAGAGACCCTCCAGGTGATGTTTTGTCCTGTTTGTTCACCTGCATGGGTTGGTTGTAAACACGGAGCCCGGCACCCTCTGCTGGAAGTCCTGAGTGATGTGCTCTGCCAGCGGCGGTCTGAGGGAGACACGGTTCAGTTCAGCAGCTTCCAGCTCAGAGGAGCTCAGGTGATCAGACTGGAAGCCTACCTGGGCAGGATGGAGCCGGGGCCAGGGTCCTCAGGGCCAGGAACAAACACAAAGCGACTGCTACACGTTCAGAAAAACATTTCACATTAAACACCTGATTCAGACTCAGGCTGATCTGTGAGAGCTGGAAGACCTTACCTGCTATGAATGCTGGGATACGAACAGATGACATCAGCCAGGGTCTTTAATGATTCTACAAAATCACATTGCAAGTAAAAAATGCTCAAAAATCAGTCAAAACCAAATAATAGATGGTTCAATCTATTAACTGAACCATTAATAGATTACATTTTTTCCATAAACTTAATTCTTGGTGAAGCTTTACGACACAGTATGAAGGTCCAGACTAAGATTTTTAGTCTTATTATTCCAACTTTATTCTAGTAATTTTACATTATCATAATATTACAATTTATGAATATTACGACTTTCTCATAAAATTAAAACTTTACTGTCATAATATTGCGACTTTACTCTTGTAATATTACGACTACGCTGATTTTAATACTACTTTGTCGTTAAATTTCGACTCTATTCTCAAAATATTACAACTATTCTGGTTGAAGTACGACTATTGTCATTATGTTAAGATTTTTTTCTTGAAATGTTACGTCTTTATGCTTGTAATTTTCTGAATTCAATCTTGAAATATTTTTTTTTGTTGATCTATCCCTAAAAATCCGTTACCATACTATTGAAATATATTTCTGCTGCTATGCTACACAAACCACAAACCCTTACCTCTGAGGGATTTAATCTGAGTTTTTCCATAAGGAGCAGAAGAAAAGTTTCCACAAAAGATGAAGCAGGTTGGAGGCAGAGCAGCATATCCTGTAAGAGAGAGAGCAAGACAATAACGCGGCTATCGTTCTGTGGTGAATGTGAGCAGCTGCAGAATCAGACCTGAGAACATGATGTTGAGCTTCTCCATCACTTCCACGCTGTCCAGCCAGACGTCAGAGACGATCACAAACATGGCGTCTTCGTTCTCCTCCTCCAGCTGCTTCAGCTTGGACGAAGCTTTAACCGAGGTGGAGGACGGACCGCCGAAGAAGTTTATGTTTCCGTAGTACGCCCTGAATTTAGAGCAAACACCAGCAAACTCTGAGAGGAAGAGTCTAAGAGGTGTAAGAAAACGTTAAACGTCCAGCTGCACCGACCTGGTGGCAGACGAAGACTCTGTTGGTGGGAATCCAAAGCCGTTGACGTGGAACACCGAGTCTTCATACCAACCTGAAACAGAGACGAGACAATTCCTCAATGCCGCACAGTAACACTTAATCCTGACCAGTTGTCTGCTTGATTTTCTAACATTTGTTTCCTTTCAAACGAATAAACATGGAATATATTTATAGTGCCTGATGAAATTCCAGTAGAGTTTTTCAAATACTTACACTACATACCTTATTGGTATAGTGCTTTAGCATTTAGCTTCCACTTTAGTGCTTTAGCACTATAGCAATACCTTCAGCTCAATACTGTGTTAACTAATGTTGGGATTTCGACTTTAGGGTTAGTGCAGCTAACCTCTAGCTAGCTGTGCTCACAGTGACATGTCAGGGATAATTCTGGCTGAATGTTTGACGTCTCATTCCAGGTTTTCATATAAGATCCATAGATTATTGCACAAACTTAATGTTTCATCCGTTCCAGAACCAGTTTGGAAGAGAGCTTTGTCCTGTTGGAACACCAGATGGAGCTAAAAAATTTCCTCCTCATTATTCCACCCATATATCTGTAACCCGCTACATATCCATCCCCTCAGCATTATGCTGCCACCACCATGCTTATGAAGCATCTTTCGTCACATTTTCTTCAATATCCAGGTTTATGTTTAGGACTACAGGAGTAGACATACTGTAAAATGAATCTTACCTTCTGCCAGCACAAAGCAGGACTCTGTGTACAAACCATTATGAAACTGGTGAAACAGCAGCTAAGGAAAAAATCCACCTGGCGCCGTGTAAAATATTAAATCTGTGGGCAAACTGAAATCAATCAAAGGATATTGCTTTGGACATATCCAGCTGTACTGTCCCACTCGGATCCTCCAGGTAAAATTTACCCTTTAAAAAAGAACACAGAGGATTTTAAATGTTCTTCAATGTTTTTAAAGCAACTTTTCATCCCGTCTAGAAGGAGGAAAATGTCAGAAAGTTTAGACTCACCTCTTTCAGCTGTGTGATCATTCCCAGTACGATGACCTCGCCCAGTTTAGCTGAGCTGCCGAGCAACGCTTCAATCGTCCTCAGCTGCAGAAATCAACTAATGCGTTATGAATTAAGGCTGTGAATAATTTTCATCTTATCCAGATTAAAGTAGATTCTGTACCTGAAACTTGTTTTGACCTTCCACCACAGCAGCTCCGATGGCCGGCGGCGTGAACAGCTCATGGCGATACGTACGCTTAAAAACAAAGAATAAAAATCACATTTACATTAAACCAACAAACAGCAGCGTTACCGTTATGACTGGGATGTTACTGACCTGCTGTAAGATGGTGTAGCGCTCCCTGAAGAGCTCGGCTTTATCTCTGGCCAAACCGCACAGGCCGGGCGCCGGGTGGCTCGTCATGCTGATCCTGCACAAAACAAACAGAGGAAGAGCTTTTCCTCTTGCAGCAGCAACACAAAACAAGCCGGGGCGATGCAGGTCAAAAACTCACGGTACAAATTTCTTCCTCTCCACACTGTAAATGTATCTGGGAACGTCAAAAGCTCCAATGATGTTGAACACGTTGTCTCTAGGAGGAAAAGGTCGGTCATGTGAGCAACAGAGCTGAGCGACGTTACGAGCACAGGATATCAAAGATAAATATTCTAAGAGGTTTTCTACCGGGACTGAAATAAAAATGGCAATTATCTGTTTTTATCACAGTTACTCAGGGCTTGTGTTGATTTACTGAAATGATTTTACAACAAACTACTGTTTTGATTTTAATAAACAATCTTAAGTGTCTCATTTGTTCAGAGTCAATTATTTCCATACTCTTCCACCTTCCAGTTGTGCCTGGATAAATGTCCCTGGTAGATCACATTAATGATCAGAAATGTTGGCTTTTAAGCAAAGTTAAAACATTTTAACTTTGCTTGGACTCGATTAAAATTTCTAATTGAGTTAATTTTAGGGTCTGTAATTAATTTTAATCAAAAACTTTATATGAGCTAAATAAGTAACATTTTCAATTCCATTTTTATGCTAAACTATTGAATAAATAGACATATGAGCTATAATTTGTTTGGCTTTAGCATTTAAACTTAATTGAAGTATAAAGCCTTAGCATTAGCTTATGCTAAGCACCCTGATGGCATGGCATCTTAGTGTTAGCAGAAAGAATGTTTACGGTTGGAGCTTTAGCGTTAGCATAGCTAACTTTGTAGTTACTAGTGCTGATAATAAATCTGATCATATCAGGCCAAGGATGAGCATGTAAAAACTTCTGATCAACACTGCACTACCAAAAAATAATCTATTAGCTTAAATGACCTTGTTAGAAAAGAAATGAACCAAAACATTGACCTGACTGAGGAAAGTCCAACTCACATGGTGTCCTCCCCGGCCTGAGTGCAGTCCTGAACGGCGCTTTCCACCACAGACAGCTCGATCATGTTAGAGGACACTGCATGAAGACACAGCGAGGTCAGAAACACGAAGGACGCTCATCTTCATCATCAGACTGAACTTACATGGCTGCTTCTCCACTGCGTCCAGAACCTTTTCAACAACATCATCCAGTTCAGAGGAATCCACCGACTCCAGAACCTCCACCAGGTACCGGCTGGCTTCACTGAAACACAAACAGCAGAAACGTTAATAACATAAAACGGAATAGATATATATAAATACATAATATATAATAATTAATATATATTTTTTATTATTATTAGGTACTTTTGATTAATTTTAAGTTATTTTGATATAATTCTCTTAAAATGTTTATTTTTTCTAACTATGTACAGTTTCAATTTATAAAACAAAAATCCC
>NW_015114771.1:29762-30256 GCF_001443285.1 Poecilia latipinna | reverse complement strand
ATTTATTTGTTGAATGTTTAAGATTGAAGCCTCTTTTTGTTCTTTTGGGTCGTTTGTTTGGTGGTTTTGGTGAACAGTTTTCTAACTGTGTTTTTATTTATGGTCCAAGGTATTGTGCGAGAAAGAAATCTATTTACATTCTTTTGAATTTTATTTCTGGGACTGCAAAACTGGCAATATGGTTGTCGAGGAGAAACAAAAAGAACGGTCATCAAACAGATGATGCTGGTGTTTTATTTCAGAGACTGATAATCGCTCGGATTCGTGTGGAGTTTGAGTTTTTTAAGTTGACAAAGAACATTGATGGTTTTGTATGCAAGTGGGGTATTAATGATGTTTTGTGTACATTGGATGAGGCATCTTTAGTTTTTCCTTTTTTTTGAGTTTGTGTTTATGTTTGTTTTTTGTTGTCTGACATAAGGAGTGTGAAATAAAGGAATTTTAAACCTCTCTCTCTCTCTCTGTCTCTCTCTGTCTCTCTCTGTCTCTCTCTG
>NW_015114771.1:21277-24747 GCF_001443285.1 Poecilia latipinna | reverse complement strand
TAAATTTGATATCTTTTATGACAGTGTTGTATGCTCATTAATGCAGTGTAAATAAACCCAATCAATCAATGAGAGTACAGTAAAATATTTCAACGTAAAACTGAAAATGAAAACTGAAAGTTTACTTTATTTTCTAAAAAAAACAAAAAGATGCTGTTGAACAAATTATAACATGATCCAAATGTTAATTTATAGTCAAAAGGTCTAGAGATATATTTCAAACTCCTATTTCTGTTTATTTTTATCATTCATCTCCTAAGCAAAGAAAAGGAGCCTCTTAGGTTCTGGATCGACTTAATTCAAGAAATATGAAGTTCGTGCAACCTTTCCACCAGTTTTTCCTTCCACTAAGCTTCCCATTGATATGCTAGGACGTCCTCCAACTGACTATCAACCATAACTTCATGTTTCGGTATTAAAATAATTTCTAAACGGTCTGATATAAGATTAAAATTTTCAGAGAAAATGTATTAATTAATTTTCAGCCTTTAAAGTGACGGAAACACTAAGAGCTTCTGAACATCGAGGCTCATTAGTGATCCTATTTTTTTTATTTAATTTTCAGATAATAAAAAATTATCTTCAATGAGTAATGAATACATACGGTCGAAGAATAAGGCCTCTCATCTTGAAGCCGGCGGAAACCTTCGTCTTTATTTTGCGAGAAACATCCATTATTCCTCCCCTCACAGCTCAACTTTGGCGCTAAATGACAACTTCCGCACACATTTCGTCACTTCCGTACAAATTCCGCTACTTCCTTTACAGCAATCGATGCCAAAATAAAAGCGAGAAAACAGAGCTCTATAGATGAAAGATTTGGAACCGTAATAAATGAAAATATAAAGCTTACTTCCGCCTGTGCTACATTACAAATTATTTTCAGTATTAAGTGAACAAAACAATCAACACAGCACACGTTCCAGAACTGTAGAAACAGGCGATATGGCTCCCTTACCTGGGTGGCATGAACTACGGGGCGCACAGGTAGCGGGAATAATGTCAGATTTAAGTTGCCAATTTTTTTTAGTTGTTTATTTGCATGTTCATGTACTTTAAGTCATGTACTGCAAGAAATTGTCAATGTAGAGTGCAATTAGCTAATGTAGAATGCTGTATCTGATTTGTAGCATTCACTTTAAAGGGACACATTGAGCGTAAAACCCAATTTTAAAACACTTATAACTGGTTATTTAATGGTTCACACCAAATATACCTTAATACACAATAATACATACAGTGGAAATCATCTAGCATTACTCCAGAAGCTAACGTTGACTGTCTTCCTTATCTCTGCTGTTGGGGCTCAGTCAATAAGAGCTTGGTCAAAGCATATCTAAATTAATTTACATATAATTTGGAGCTACGTTCTGCAGAAAACTCCTTAATAATTGCAAATAGGTGGCGGGTTCACAGTATTTAACTTTTTTAATTAATCTGGATTGCATATAATTGTCTGTTGAGCAAAGTATATAAAAAATAAATAAACTTCCTTACTTTACCTGAAATATTATAAATACTTATATTTATCTAAATGTCTAAATCAATGCTGCAAACACTTCTTCACACTTACTAATGCTTACACACAACTAATCAACTAAAAGGCCCTCAGAGGGGTTGAGGTTTACTGGGAAAGTTACCTTTAAGGAACAAAATGTTTTGCTTTCTAAAGGTCTATTATATTGACATGGCACACTATAAATAAACTCAGAAAGATGAGCACACACTGTTTTTTGCTTGCTGTTTGTCTGGGTTGAGGGAAATAAATAGGCTTCCACTTTGACCCTCAATATGTAGCCTTCATCCCTTCTTTGGACATTTTTAGCTATTTGCAGAACTAACTATAAATAGTTAATTTATTTTGCAGTCAATTGCAGATGAAGAGGTTTTTATTCCCAGTGATGAAAGTTGCAATTTCATTCACATATCAATGTATTATTACACATAAATAACAATTATATTGAGAATAAATTACAAATTTTGTTTATATTGTGGAGTTTTAAAGTATACATATATCACTGTGTGTGTAAACAAACTGAATTAAAGAAATTAACAGGCTTTGGGGAGATTTTATTATGCTGTAAGTATAGGACCGGAAGTTGTCTTTTATTTTGTAGTAGTGTTTACACAGCTGATGGTGGAGACGATGAACTTGTTGTTGCGACTCGGGAGCCAAATGCTGAAATTAACAGTATGAGAAAAAGTAACCCTGCAGCTGGACGCGACCTGTAACCTGTGAGTATCTTTAAAACTGCGTTTCTTCTCTTTCGCGAGTGAGTAAACATGTTTTAATTTAAAATAAACGTTTCTTCCCTTTCTCAGCTGAACTGACAGGACTGAGGATGGACCCCGCCTTTGAGCGGCACTGCTCGGAGCTGGTGGCCCGGGAAAGGAGCGGACACACGGCGGTGGTGCTGGACAGCCTGCTGTATGTGTGGGGCGGCTACATGGTGAGAGAAATGCACAAATACGTCACCAGATCCACGGAAATCTACATGAAAAGCATTACTCCAGTACTGCGCTTAGCTACAGCTGTCATTTCGTGTCTTTGTAGTTTTTGGTCGTTTCGTGCCCGACCTACCGCAGGACGTTTTCCTACCATCAATTCCTACCTCCCCTTTTCGTGCCCAGTCCTTGCCATGGCATTTCGTACCAATTCATGCGAAACACTGCGTCTCAGTTTATCTTTAAGTGAAGTATTTTCATTAATTACTTTATTTTAGTTTATCGTTTTATTTCAAGTCAAAGAAGAAAAAAAATGCATGTTAAACCTTTTAGTAGATAAAATTAGAATATGTGTATATAAATAGACATAAATACAAATATATAATTACAGTACAAACAAGACATTGTCTAAGTCATCCAGTTAATTTTTACATAATAATACTCTGTTCTATTTGTACATAGAGAAACACATTTAGCTCCAAAAGGAGTGGAATAAACAATATATTACATGTCGTAAAATAAATGAGATTCTATACTATTATTATAAATATATGCTAAAATATATTGTGATACATATACATTTACGATGCAACAGGCTGATATATGTCACTTATTACCCCCTGATGGTTAAAGGCCATTTCATGCCCAGTAAATCAGGCACAAAACAACCTGAAGTACAAAGAGACGAAATGACCAACAATCTTTTAAGTCTGGTGCCAAACAGCCGTTTGTGGGAACTAAATGTTGCTACATATTAATTTCCTTCTTCCATTCTGTAAACAAACAGTTTAATAAATAATAACTAACTTTGTGTGGATTGATGCTAGTTATTAATTATCCTGTTTTGTTTTGCAGTCGATTGCAGATGAAGAGGTTTTTATTCCCAGTGATGAAATCTGGGTCTATGACTTGGAGGGAGGGATATGGTAAGAGTTCATGAGGTTCAGCTGACCTCCTGTTGACCTTCTACTGACCTCCTGTTGACCTTCTACTGACCTCCTGTTGACCTTCTACTGACCTCCTGT
>NW_015114771.1:15956-17726 GCF_001443285.1 Poecilia latipinna | reverse complement strand
TCTGGGTCTATGACTTGGAGGGAGGGATATGGTAAGAGTTCATGAGGTTCAGCTGACCTCCTGTTGACCTTCTACTGACCTCCTGTTGACCTTCTACTGACCTCCTGTTGACTTCCTGCTGACCTTCTACTGACCTCCAGCTGACCTCCTGTTGACTTCTTGCTGACTTCCTGCTGACCTGCTGACCTCCAGCTGACCTCCAGGTGACCTTTAATAATGTGGTGTTTTCGGACAGCAGTGACTGCAGTTCGTCTGCTGGTTGTGTTTTTTGAAGGCAGGTGTTTCACATGTCCGGCGAAGTTCCTCCCTCCATGTCTGGGACCTGTGGCTCCTCCCTCGGAGGAAACATGTACATATTTGGAGGATGTGATGACGGCGGACAGACCAATCAGGTTAGAGCTCCTCACCTTGCTCTTCTGTTGTATAATTAAGATTATATGATAATTTTTTTGTGAGCCAGTATTCATTCCCCTGAACTTAATAACCTTTTGCTCCAATCATAACTTTCAGTATTTTGTTGGGTTTGAATGTAACTGACACAATTTTATCATGGAAGAAATATTTTACATATTTTTCAGATTTATCACAACATTTTGTGTTAGCTTTGTGATGACAATAAAACAATTTATTACATCGTTTTTAGGTAACTATATGGTAGCATTTAAAACCCCACAAACAAGTTTTTGTTCCCATTTTAAATGATTTTCTTCAGCACATCACCTACGTAAAGAAGTGTGATTTTTATCACTAAGCTGCACACAGTAATTACATTTAATCATAATTTAAATTTGTCTGATGCTCTTAACAAACAGTGGAGAAAGTAGTACAAAGTTTACTGTCTGTTTTGTATTGTTTAAACATAACTAATTGTTATATATATTATATTATTGAGATGATAAATTAAACGTCTTATTTTAAAAATAAATTTTCACAATAAATGCAGTTTCTTCTTTGAACATATCTCATGTGTTGGTTTTTGTAAATTTCCTCTTTTTGTTCAGTCTCATTTTTTGTTAGTTTTCATATTTTTTCCTTTGTTGCTTTCGTTATTTTTACTTTAATATAGTTTAATATTATTATTCTGTCTTTCTGTGCATTCTTCCATGTTGCCTCTCATTTATCCCTTTAATGATACAATAGAAATATGTCCAGCTGTCACTGGGAGAAAAGCAGGATCCTCTGTGCAAATGTAAAATAATTTACATGTTTGATAAAGTCATAATCAGCCTCAATTAGCCTAATAAATGTAACTGAACTCTGTTAATGTGAACGTCTGACTGTGTTTTCCAGATGTTCTGTGTCGACCTGACAGACGGTCGATACGTGTGGAAGAAGATCATCCCGCTCTGTGGCTCTGCTCCCTCACATCGAGACAAACTGTCCTGCTGGGTTTATAACGGAAAGTGAGGAAGTCAAAACGACAAATTCCTTATTTTCATTGTGTATCAGAAGTTGATACCAGGCAGTTTTAGAAAAACAGTGACACCATCCCAGAATCGACAGGCTTGAGTTTGTAAAAATGTTAGTTTGGGAAACTATGGTTTAAAAAATCTTTTAAACAAGCTAAACATGAGTTTAGACAAAGACAAACTCTTTGTCTCTAAAAACAACATGGCTGCACAGATTACCTCTGCATGCACAGCATTTCTGACATTCTGCCTGTTCGACAAAAGACAAAGGGGCTGGAAGCATGGCCCAAGAAAACAACAAAAAAGATGCAGCTTATTAGAACTGTACTGTTAATAAAGGTATAATTTAAAGACATTTATT
>NW_015114771.1:0-11953 GCF_001443285.1 Poecilia latipinna | reverse complement strand
ACTCCTTACAATAAAATAGGTTTGGAGACGATTTCATTAGGAAAAATACTGCAAATATTTCTAAAGTATCACCAGGGAAACAACGGATTACTTTAAGTTTCATGTGTAGCAATTAAAATTTGACAGACCAAGTCCAGTTTAATAAAAATCACAGCTAAGATGTTCTGGGATGTTCAGAGAGCTTTGAAAGATTTCAATGTAAAGATGTAACAAAATAAAGAACCACAGGTCAACATTTATTAATGCATTAAAAAGATCTTGGGTATAATTTTGTTGTAAATATAAATGTTTATTTCCATGCTGTGTTGTTCTTCCAGGCTCATCTACTTTGGAGGATACGGCCATAAAGTTCTGGCTGATATCACCAGCAGGAGCCGAAACTTCATCCCGGATGAAACATCCTGGGTAATTTATCTGCTAACCAGCTGGAACTAACTCAGTACTTTTTAACATCTTTAAGATAATCGTTCTGTTTGCAGGTGGATGATTTGTTTTGGGGATGGAACAATGAAGTTCATGTATTTGACCCGGTTAAAGGCAGCTGGGCTGAACCCCAGACTCATGTAAGCGCATCATGAACAACTCGCTGCCCTGCGGTCCGAGACATTTTCAGACCAGAACCGTTCTGTTTCCTCCTGCAGGGCCGGCCTCCCGCTCCCAGAGCCGCCCACGCCGGCGCCACGCTGGGGCGCAGAGGATACGTCTGTGGAGGCCGAGTCATGGTGAGGGAACCGCTAATCTACGGCTGATAGACATTCAGAAACACTAAAAAACCTACAACTTTTTATCCTTAGTGTCTGAATCGCATTAAACGTTTCATGTTTTACACCAGGAAGGATCATCAAAGTGATTTCTTTTTGCTTTTTGATGCTGCTGTAAACTTCCTACTAAATCAGAACCTTACGTCCGTTTCTTCAGTATTTGGCAGATTTGCTTCTCACAACAGATTGATGAATGTTTTCCTTCTGACAGAACCAGAGAAACTGGGTCAGGATTCTAATGTTTAATCATAAATGCTAGTTTAGCTAATGCTAATGCACTACACTAACACAGCATTTAGCAGAAACTAATGCTAAAGTGCTTAGCTCATTTTCTTTCTGTATGTTTGTTGTTTGTCATAAAGTTATTGGGAAAGAACAAAGACGAGAGAAAATGAAACTGATGTGTCAACAGACTTCACTCGTCAAAATAAGAGCATGAATGTAAATGTCTGACTACTTGAAGAATTCGTCACACTTGATAACCAAAACTTGAACTTTATCCAGCTGGAAGTTTTCAAAACACCTAAGTGAATTAGCACTTTAAAATTTGCCAGGAAAAATTAATGTAGTGGAAGCTAAATGCGGTAAACATTTTCAAAGTTAGCAAAAACACTCAAGTGCTAAGAGAAAAATTAGCTCTGCTGTGGATTAGCGGAAGCGTGCCCAAACTGCTGGCCTGATAGACAGTAAAAAAACGTTTATCTTTTCATACAGTGCATGTAAATATCTGTGCATTAATAGCCTGATGTAGGACAACTGGATGCTAGCTGCTTTGCTCCTTTTTACTCACAGGAAACCAGGACGAATGATCTTCACTGCCTAGACCTCGAATCCTGGACTTGGACTGAAATGTCAGTAAACAAACACAGAATGCTCCAATCACATTCAGTCGTCATGACCGACCAGACGTTAGCTGAAAACGTTCAGAATCATGCAGACGGTTACTGTGACTCGTATGCAGAGTTCCTTCATCCGCGGCTCCGGTGGGCAGATCCTGGCATACGGTCACGGCTGTGTCAGAGTCCACCATGTTCCTGTTCGGAGGCCTCAGTGTCGACTGCAGACCGATGAGTGAGCAAATATACCTGCATTCATCCGATTAGCATCCAGCTCATGTTTTTTAGTTCAGATCTCTTCATCTTCACATACTTTCCACTTCAGGTGACGGCTGGCTGTTTGACGTAGAAACTAAGAAGTGGAGGGAGTTTGAGCATCCCTACCAGGACAAGCCCAGGTACCAGACTGACCTTAAAGGTCAGGAGAGGAAAACGAACCGTCGGGATAAAATCCTGAAAGCTTTTTACAGAAAACATTTTGATTTTCTCTGCGGCTCGCAGCAAATCTCAGCTCAGCTTGAAGGGGTTTGTTTATGTGGAGAGCAGTTTCATTCAAAATTAAATTAAAAGATAAAATCAGTTTTTTAATTAATAAAACATAAAAATAATTAATTTTGGGAAGTGCCTTCAGATATTTGCTGTGAACTGGTGCACTATATAAGTAAAATAGAATTTAATAAAATTAGTAAATAAAATGTGTAATTGTGCCCATGAATAAAAACAAAATACATAATAAAAATATTTTTAATAGGGAGCTTATTTTTTCAGTCTCAGTTTTAGTATTTATTAAGTTTTTCAGGATCCCCAGCCCTCATGAAATAGTACTTATATTAATAAGTCAGTAAAATATGCAAAGTAGCTCTACAAAATAAAACACCATTATGAAATAAATGATGATATGAATACATAGATTAAATATAAATAAACAAATCTTTAAAAAAAACGGATTAACAAAATTTAAAAAATATATTTATTTAGGTTTTTTTTTTCATGGGGGACATTTATTTACTTGATTGAGTATTTAATAATTAATTATTTAGTGTATTTTTTATTTAATTGTAAGCTAAACTGCTCTGTCAGGGTAAATATGCAGCCAGAAAGTTTCTCTCATAGACATCCAACCACTGAATTTATATATTTGAGCATGTATGTATATTTTTGACCCTGTCTGATGAGAGAAGCTCCAGTCTGAGTTAAATCGTGTTCACCCAGTTTTATTTTAGACATGAATTGTGTTTCCTGTGTCAGGTTGTGGCACACAGCCTGCGGCGGCAGAGACTCAGACGTGGTTGTGTTTGGTGGAAGCTGCGACTACATCCTGCTAGTTGACACGGTGAGCGTCTCCTGCTAACGTTACATCAGACTGAGCAGCACTGACTGTATCAAGATACAGTAAAGTGGAAAAAGAAATAATTATAATAATCTTGTGTAACTATATTCTTCAGGGACATTGCAACGACGCTCTTGTTTTCCAGATGCAGCCACATCCTTTGTTCAGGTAACAAACTTCACCTCATGAAGCTGAAGAGGAAACAGGAAAACTAACTAACTAACTAACTAACTAACTAACTAACTAACTAACTAACTAACTAACTAACTAACTAACTAACTGTTTATCCTTCTGTGTCACATGTTTTTTCCTCTGAATAACGACGGTTTTAATGCCGGAAACTTCAGTTTGGAATTAGAAAACTTTGGTCATGTTAAATCGGACATTCTCTCTCGATGTGGAAATGTAATTTTTTGACATTTTTTGTCCCCGACAGGATCTGTGAGGATTACATTGCTAAGAATGTGAGGACCTTGGAGAGGCTGAGAAAGCAGCTTCCTCTTCTTCCTCCCAAGATGCAAAAGGCTCTGCAGAGGAGGATTTCTTTCTACCGGCCCTCAAAGAAGCAGAGCAACAATTAAACCTTCAAAAAATGCCAAAACATCACAATGTCATATACGGCGACTAGTTTAAATTAAAAGACACACTGTGCAGATATATTTATGGGGTTTTATTTGATTATTTTACAGATATACATTTGATTTTGTACAGCGTTTGTGTCCAAACAGTCATGTTCTGTTTATGTGATGGCAGTTTATTAAATAAGATGTTTGAAAATCATTTCATAGAGATTATTCACACACAGCCTGATGTTTCTTTAGGTTTTTTATTTTATTTTATTTTGCATGAAAAAAGAAAAACTACATTTTTTGTTTGACTCGTGCAGCTCCATGTTGAACCACCGAGTGGCAGCAGCTTCTCATGTTTGGCTGAAATGTGGAGCAGAAATGCAGCTGTGAAGGCTGCAAATCGTTCTGGTGCCACAGTCCGTCTGAAAAAGTGCAGGAACGGGTCGGGGAAATATGGAAGCAAATATTTCCTTTCCTAGAGCAGCCAGGACAGTTTAAAGTCCAGCATTGCACCCAAAAACTTTATCTGACTAAATAAAGTCTTAAGAGGGGCCTGTTCTCTGCGGTCACTCATTTCCTGGTTTAAAAGAAAGTTTCTGAACCATAGGAAACAAACACGCAGGCTCTGAGGGAGCCTGCTGGGAGTAATGGGATGACATGACGAACCAGGGAGGTCTGCGTCTGTTCACACTGCGCCTCCTAGCATCAGGCCAAGTCTCTGCTGCAATTACAGGCTTCAAGCTGTTAAATAAGGCCGCCAGAGCCAGAGGGTCAGGTTACATGGACCCAATACCGTTATCTAAAACTGTAGATGGTTGTCTTTACTTCTGCTGACCAGTCAGCTGAACTCCTGTTCAATAGTGTCCATCAGCTCTTCTTCTGAGCCGTCGTACAGGATGACGGGCATGGCGGCGGAGGCGCCAGACGTCCTGCAGGAAGTGGATTAAAAGGTGATTAAAAGCGAAACGTTATTGTGAAACAGGACCAGTTGTCAGGTTAATGGCCTCCCGCTGGTGTCCTGGTCCCTTTACGGTGAATTTGATCTGGTCACCGCTTGTTTCATCCTCCACTGAGCTCTGATATGAATGATTAATGAGAGCCGTCCACTTACTGCTGTTTATCAAACCCCGGCGCGCTTTCCAAGAATGTTCCTCCTGCTGAGAACTTCTGGGTCGCCGGCTTAGAGGACAAACGAGACAAAACAGCGACTGAAGCAGATTAATGTAAAACTTTTATCATACCCTGAATACTTGAAGACAATATTCAAGTTGTTTAACTGATGACAAACCAACACAGAGTAGCTCATACATTTATCTTAAAGTGTAACTAAACTTTAGCCAATAGGAAAATTTGACTGCAGTAGCCACTGTTCAACCTACAGGGGGCAGCACAGAGACGGGTTTAGGCCAAATGCTGCAAAATGAAACATTTACATAAAAATGTCAATTTACACATGAACATAAAGCTAGCAGTTTAAAGACCAATTTATACAGCTGACTAACTAACCAACAAATTAAATAAACAACTAACTAACTAACTAACCAACAAATTAAATAAACAACTAACTAACTAACTAACCAATCATTAGTTAATTTAGTTTAGTTAATTTAGTTTAGTTAGTCATTACATCTTTAAGAGACTGATTCAAGATTTTAAAAGTAAATTAAAAATGCATTTGTATTCATCCATATTTACACTAATTTACACTAATACCCCAAAATAAAACAAACCAGTTCAGATGTCACTAGTTAGTTACTTTTAGTTTGAAGCTAAACATTTAACTTGCTAATTAAATATTAAGTTTTTTCTTACTGAGCAAGCAAAAATATTTAGTTTGGAATTAAACAATTAGCTTGGTAACTAAATATTTGGCTAGCTAACTAAATAAATATTTAATATGGATCTAAATATTAGTGTGTAAACTAAATATTGCGCTTGCTAACTAAGTATTTGTTTCCCTTTACTTAGAAAGCAAAGATGTTTAATTTGGAGCTGTAATTAGCTGCTATTTAGATATTTAAATTGCTAATCAAATGTTGTGTTTCCCTTTAATTAAAATGCAAAATATTTTTCAATAGTGAAATATTTCGTACCAACCTGAAAAAGTAGCTAATTAAATATTTAGTTTTGAATTGTGGCATAAATGAATTAAAATGAAAAGTAAACCTCCACCTTGTTGTCTAACTCAACTCGCTCTGTTAATTCAGGCTAATTCTGACTTTAACTGACCTGAATAATAATTAATCTCTTTAACTTTATAAAACTGTTTCCTGTGTGACTGTCGGAGAACTTCAGTCTTACATGACGCTGAGTGGAGCCTGCAGGTTTGACTTGCGTCCTGTGCGTAAACACGCAGTCGCTCCTCTTGTTTACATCCACGCTCCATGGGACACGTGGCTCCTCCAGCTGTGGCGGACAGCTCGGCTCGTCCTCCGTGTCCCCCCCGCTGAAGGGACACAGTCCATATGTCCTGGACCTGGTGAACGTTCTCCTTGGCGGGGTTTTCCTGACAGGAGCCCCCCGTCTGTCCGTGTCATCGTCAGAGTGGGGCCCCTCGCCGCGGCTCTCCGGCTGCGCGCAGTGAACCTTGTGTTGGCTGAACGGCCCTCCGGCCTGCGGGGATGGATGGACACCAGCTCCTCCTGCCTTGGACAGCCTCACCTCGCTGACACACGCAGGTGTAACTTTCTTCCCTCTGCTGCTTCCGCTTCCCATCGCTTCTAAAAACCAACTCCTGTTTCCGAGTTTTCCCTCAGGCAGCGCATTCCCCACCCAGGCCGCGCTGGAAACTTAGCGGGTTAAAGACGGAGATCCGCCGGAGCAGATGTGGCTGAGGACATTCCTGCAGACGCACAGCTGGAAGCGTCCCCGCATGTCCACAGGACCAGCTCAGAGCCGCAGCCTGAACTTTCCAACAGCCATCAGGATGGGAAGCAGCGGATCTGTTACATAACGCGGCGGGGCCAGAACCCCAGGGAGAAAACCCCGCCTTCTGCCGGGGAACGCACACCCTCTGCGAGTCAGACGGAACAAAGAAACACTTTCCACTTTAGAACCAGCATGTCTCACTTTAAACCAAAAGAGAAAAAAATCTGATTTCAGTCGCTTGTAAAAGTATTTATTAAACTTTTCCTGAAAAATATTTTTATTGGGATTTTATGTGGAAGTGGAAGAAAACTAATTTTTTCTACATTCTGAAAATGTTTGAGTTGGTATTAATCCCACCTGAGTCCAGGTCTGTTAAACATCTACAGATGTTTTCTCCATTCTTTGTATCAGAGCTCAGACAGGCTGGATGGAGAGCATCAGTTTTCAAGTCACAGACGTTACTCTGGATTTAGGTCTGGACTTTGAATAGGCCATCTAACAACGGATCTGATCTAAGCCATCCATAATATCTCCAGCTGGATGTTTAGAGTTGTTGTCTTGTTGGAAAGTGCTGCAGGATGATGCTGCCACCACTATGTGTTCAGGACGAGGTTGAGGGTTATTTTTCCACCAAATGATTTTGTTTTCCCCTTTAAAATCAGTTTTTGTCTTTTATCTTCATTGTCTTGTTGTCTTGACAAGCATTTCCAACCTACTTTTCCTTCTTATGGATATATTTTTCCAGGATTTTGAGGTAAATGTGAGTGAATTCTGCAGATGAAAACTTTTACACTTCAGCTTCCCAGACATTGTTTTGGAAACTTTTTAAAGACTTAAAGACAAATCTGTCTAAAAGAACAGAGAGAAAGAAAAAAAAAGCAGTTTGCAACGTTTCAGTAAGCGTGTGAGTGTGGTCATATGCTGCGTGGCAGACAGCTGGACAGCCGGCTCTCTCTGGAGGATGACCAACTCAGAGGCACCTGTTGTTGAAGCGAACGCTGTGAATGTCTCCCAGATGTTTCACTGTGGAGTTTCCTACCATTACTACTGGATTTAAAGGAAAAATGGAGAAAACTAAACACCAGAAAACATTTAGAGCTGCTGCATTTCAACGCTGTCCAGCTTTCTTTGCAACTCCGTCACAAAGACTCCCAGCATGCACCAGGGTGTCATTAAGGAAACCAGACTCCCACATCTGGAAGAAAACTCCAACAGCTTCCAGACGAGGGGAGGATCCATGTGCTGCAGCCCCGGCCGGCCGGCACATAGCTGTGGTTTCTCTGACTCAGGAACTTTCCTCCAGCGGGAACCGATCCTGGAAGTCTGGACGGATTTTACAGACTCCACCCAGCAGTCAGCCTGAAAAACATCTTTAATGATCCTGCTCTGGATCAAGCCTTCTTCTTGTTGACAAATCTGTACTATTATAAAACCAATAGAAAAAAAAGGTTATGAGGCAGTTTTTGTACATTTTGTGATGTTTGAGCCAAACTTCAGAAGGTTTTACTGGGATTTTATGAACTAGATCAACACAAAGAGCAGAATAACTTATAATTTTTAATATAATAAAATCCATAAAGTGCTGCATGTCTTAACTCTGACACCCCCAAATTAAATATCAAATCTGAAACTGAAAGGAGCACAGGGTTTCCAAAGTGTGGCCTGGGGGCCATTTATGGACCTTGGCCTGGTGTGGTGGGGCCCACAGTGCAAGATTGATACAAATTCAGAGATTAATATAAATGTAATCATCTGGACAGATAATCTGGACACATAAAGTAATTCCAGAGAGGTTGCCAAGGCAACCGTCTGCAAAGCCAAAGCAGCTGACCTGCAGTAAAAGAAAGATGGCCGCCTCCATCCATCTTTGAGTCGTTCTTCTGGATCCGCTACGTTACAGAACGTTGACGTTCTGTCTACGGTAACAAGATGGCGGTTCGGCCTGAAGAGGAAGTCGCCCTCCTTCCTCTCTCGCCTGCTGTCCGCTCTTCCTCACACACAGTGAACACAAAACAAACATGGTGGACAAAATCACGACTGGTGAAACTTCAAACTTCTAATTAATAATCATGACTTCCTGTTTCAAACACCCAAATGAATAAACTCAAATTAAAGGTTGTATTTTTAACTTCTGTGTGAGTTATGCTTCTGTAATATATATAAAAATTAGATTTTATTTCAGGGATTTTTCAGCAGTGTTGATGTTTTTCTGACAGCATGAAGGAGGAGATATTCATTTTATTCCTGATTCTGATTGTAAAATCCATGTAATTATTATTACAACCAGCAGATGGCGCTACCACTCAAGGAAATCCCTACATTTCTTCTACAGAGGTTTCTGGTAATATAGAAAGTTCTTTTGTACCCATAAAAATGGCTTTATTTGTGTTAGATAAATACACCAGGAAGACTCTGGTAGTCTGATATCAAGAGTGAAAAATGAAACAAAAACTCTGTAACTGTCCGTCCACAGAAGTAAAGAAATCAAAGCATAGATGTCAGTAAATTATGTAACAGGTAATAAAATATCACAGAGAAACATGTATTTAACTTGAAGGTGCTTCCTTTATGCAGAAAATGATCACATTCACTGCTGTGATTCCTTCCAGCACATTGTTCCACACTAACATCTTTAGATCCTAAACGTTCCCTGGATTCCTTCTAAATAATAAAATTGTAATAATGTGAAAATAATCTTGTAATTTTACAATTTTCTTGTGGTAATATTGTGTCTTTATTCTCATAATTTAAGAACACTCTTGCTAGCTGATCTAAATGCTGTTTATCTGTTATTAATATTTTTATGTTGCTTAAATGCGTTTCAAAAGGATTTTTCTTCAGCAGTGGAGTCTTGTGTGATGCATATACATTCAGACCATGGTGGTTCGTTGCGTTACTTATCATTTTCATTTAAACTATTTTAGCAGTTAACTCCAGATCTTTCTGAACTTCTCCACAAGTGATCATTTGTTTTTGGGAAATTCTTTTAATCTTTCTTTTTGTTCCTCTGTCTGAAATCTTGCGTCAATCATTTAGTTTGGACATAACAATGTTACTTCCTGTTCAGGATTTGGCTCCACCAGCGCTCACTGGAACCTTAAACCTGTTATGAACAGTGAGGCTGGACAGTCAACAGGCCACAGAATCAACAGAAAACAATTACAGCCTCCCTAAGCTGCTCCGATGCTCAATACCAGGATCCGCTCTCTTCCTAATTATCCTCCAGGTAAAGAGGCTTCATGTGGAGAGAAACCCTCAGTAATCAATCCTTCCATTTCACTGGGTTTGTTTGTTAGCATCACACTAACAGAGTCGGAGCTGCTCAGCTAAATTACATGCAATAAATCTGTTAATCAATCTAGACTTTTCAGATTGTTGGGATTGAAAATGTTACAGGAAACCTGAGCTGTTTCTCTTAAAGTGGATTAAAAAAGTCCAGATAATCCTGTTTTCCTGGGGCTGTGATTTAAAATTCCACCTTAAAACCATTTTTCAGTTTAGTAAATAACTGCCTCACAACTGCAAGGCCGAACTGAGAAGTTATGGAAAATCTATCAAACAATAAATTTCCAGCGGCCGTAAACAGGCCAGGCAGAGATTTTAAATATTCTCGCATAAATTTAACTTTTATCAAATGTAAGTTCTACAAAACATATGAAAACAAATTACTGAAGATTGATTTAGCAGATACTGAAAATGCTCTTAAAAATAAAAAAAATGATAAAAGTGAAGAATAGGTTTTCATTACAATTCTGCTCAATAAATTAATGAGTTTTACTTCTTCAAAACACGACAGTATTTCAAGTCTCAGGTTGAATTTATGTTTTTAGTTATAAACTTATATGAAAAGCACCAGTTTTTATTCGACTAGAGGTTTTGCTAACTTTGAAAACATTTAGCACAATTAGCTTCCCCAGAATGACTTCTTCCAGGTATATTTTTGAACGCTAACTGCTATTTTGTAAACTTTTGATTGGATAAAGTATAAACTTCTGTGTTGAACTTTTTGTTATCGTCTCTTTAAGGGTTTTTCAAGTAGTTACAGGTTTGTGCTCTTATTTTGAAATGCCGCAGTCATGTTTCCTCTTCAAACGTTCTCTGTCATTTTTTGATAACTTTATACAAACAAACAAACAAACAAACAAACAAACAAACAAACAAACAAACAAACAAACAAACAAACAAAAAAGGAAATTAGAGAACAAAATAAAAACATAAATACAATGCCTAAGGGCATTATATAAAATTATATTGCCCCAGATGTCAGGGGTTATAGTTTGAAGTTAGCACGTTAGCATTAGCTTCTGCTAAGTTTCGTGTCGGTGTCAGACTTTAGTGTTAGCAGAACTAAAGTTTTGTTTATTGCTTTAAAGTTAGTGCAGCTCACTTTTTAGTTGGCCACTGCTGACTTCGTCCATATTTTACAGATATGATTGTTATTGCACAGTGAAATGTAGCATTTTATTTTCTTACAGATTTCCTTCTATTAAAATGATAAATCACAGCTGATCTGGTTTTTCTGCAGCCCCCTGACCTGCCTGAGTGATCTATGGAAAACGGGTCATTATGCTACTTCATTAATACAGGGTTGGTGTTTTAACAACCACGCCTGTATGACTATAAATTTTTGTGTCAACAGGATAAATCACAATGAGAAGCTTACTTTTATTTATTCATATTTATTCATTTTTGCCTTTTAATCATGGAAAGGCAGCTAAAATCTGGAAAAGGGTCAAGTTAGGTCGATCAATAATTTCAGGCAATCATGAATTTCCTTAAAAAATGAGATGTAAACAGCTGATTTTAATGATAAATAATTGAACAATAAGTTGCTGCTGACACAAAACACAAACAGTAAGAGTAGTTTTGTCTCAATGGATGAAATAAGATTTAACCTTTCTAGAGACGGATGTGATTTTAGAAAGTATTCACAGAGCTTCACTTTTTGTCATATTTTTGAATTTTAAAATATCACACAAGGATAAAAGAAGCTGCAATGTGACCTGTCAAAGATGAAAAACAAAGAAAATACAAAGTGCAGTTGTGACTAGACTGAAGATCGGATTGTTTGTGAGTCTTGATGTCTTAAACAATTTATAATAATGCAAAATATAAGACTACATAAACTAACAGAAACCAAAATAAATAAGCCAGGCAGACAGTGGAGCACCAGAAAGGTGAGATCCAAACCATGTGAATAAATAGTGGAAATGCTCCATGTGGTCCTGATGCTGAGACTGGCTGATGATCCTCCTGACATTTTGTTTGCTCCTTGAAGAAAAAGCAGCTCCTAAAACTCAAAGCGTGTCTGTCAGGTGTTTCCTGCCTCGCCTCTTTCGCTCCCTGTCAGAAGCAACAAAGAGAATCAGAGAGCAGATCTGATTCCTTCCCTCGGTGTTTCTGCTGCAGAAACACTGTGAAGGTGAAGGAAAACCACAGCTGGCCCTCCAGAGGAAGCAGCAGCAGCTTCATGCCGTCCGCGGCCATGACAGGCCGCAGAACTGATCGCTGCATGAAAAACCTCACTCTGTAACTGATGATGCCTCCAGGCCCAACAGCAATGTCGCAGCTTCAAAGCCTCCAGACAAG
>NW_015114770.1:88261-108059 GCF_001443285.1 Poecilia latipinna | reverse complement strand
ATTTTAATTGCTGCTGTATACCAGTCAAAGCTGTTAGATTTTGTCTCTGAAGGAGACCTGTAAAGGTTCTGACATGCTTCAAATGAAGCCCATGTTCAGTCACATAGATTCAGGACTGTTGTATTCGCTGACACATTCATACTGGGCCCAGGCCACCAGGGGCCTCCCCTCCCTCACTCCATCCTCCTGATTGACCCGGTTCTGCCAACAGGATCGGCCACTGACCTGCAGGGACTTTGTGTTTTCTCTTCATGCTTTAACTCTCCGTTCACACTCACAGGGGCTCTCAAATGGAAGGAGGGTCTGCAACAGAAAGCAGCGGAGGCGTTCCTACGGCAACAAGAAGCTGCCCCAAATCTGAGAAAACTTGTTTATGGTTCAGGTACGCAGTCTGGTTTCATTTCTTCAGATAATAAATCCGTCGATTTATGATTGACCCTTTGTGACTCATTTATGAACATCTAGTAGGCCGTGGCAGTCAATCAGTAACAACATATCACCATAAGCATGTGGTCAATAGATAATGCATACGTTTTAATATTCAGTAATTTCACTGAACTCTGATCTCTGCACAGCATTCTGGGGGATGGAAGCAGAGGAAAAGCTTTAGCTGCTTCACCTCTCACAGCCAGCTAAGCAGCTAAGTGTTACCTAGCAACAACCTGTTGAGTAACTTGCTCAGCAGGAATTTCAGGTTTCACTGCCGTGCCTCATAGCTGGTAGTAAAAATCCCTAACCCTAAGTAAGTAATCATTTCATCATATGAAATGTTTATATTGTGATATGTTTTCTAACATCTACACAGTGTGGCTCTCTGAAGGATGTCTCAAACCCACTGGCTTTGTTTTGCAGTTGTCGAGGTGACGGAATCGGAGGAAGAGGAGGAGGAACTGGGAGGGCTGTTCAGAGTCAGCCGACCTCAGAAAAGCAAAAAGCTCCAGGCGAACGCTCTGGACTGTTCCCGTTTCCACGCCGACACTGGCCACGACTGGGATGTCCAAGAGGTCAACTTCTACCTGCTTTGTCCACACTGAGGCTGCTGAGCTGGTGGCCTACAGAATGCAGCCATGTTGATATGGAATGTTGTGTGTTTCAGGTGCTGGACTCCATCAGGGACTGCTTTGTTACGGGGAAGTGGGAGGAGGGCCAGGATGCAGCCACGCTGCTGAAACAAGACGGTAGGAAGAGTTCAGCAACAGAAACTCGCTCTGCTCTACATCATGCTCTTATTAGGGGGAGCACCAATTTCCTTAATTTCATTAGATTGGTGATTGGCTGGAAATTGCATGTAAAGCTGATCTTATACACCGATCTTACCTTCCTCAGCAGAAGTCTAAAACTCAATCATAGTTTTCTATTGCTCTGATAGTCCCACCCAACAGTGTTTTTTGGGTGTTTATCTCCGTAGTGCTTCCATTGTGTTCCTTTCTGTCCTGTGATTACTATTGATATTATTCCCACAATACAGAAGATGAACTGATATGAGTGGTCTGTATGCTTTGTTTAGAAGAGCTGTATGGGGACTTTGAAGATCTGGAGACAGGAGAAGTCCATGTGAGCCAGCCTCAGGTACGGGATGCAGCAGCGCCAGATGTGACCGTTTGTGTTTGAAGAACCCAGTTTGTTTTCCTCCAGAGGCTTGCATGTCTTCACATTTTGAACTTCTGTGTGATGTAATGTACCATCAGAACCAATGAAAGAATCCAAAAACAAAACAAGACAGGAAAAATAGTTTAATATAGTTGTAGTTATTCAGGAGGTGTATTTAGCTGTCATGACGGACAGTAATAATCTCATTTACTATTATGTTTCATCCTTTGAAAAGATGCTGAGGTTCTTCAGCTTTTACTGCTGAAGAGCCAGAGGTCAGGTCAGGTCAGCTCTGTGACGGGTTGATGAGGGCTGCTGTCCATCTTCAACTAGAAATACTCATGATGGGACCAGCAGATCAGGGTTTACTGGTGCAGATTGACCATCTCAACAGTTGTCCTAACCCACCGTGTGATCTCCAGGATACACAGGACGACGATGATGATGATGATGATGAAGAGCCCCAGGTGAAGATGGATGATGAAGAGGTTCAAAAGAACAAACGTTTGGAGAAGAAACGCCGACTGAAGGAACGGTTCAACTCCGAGTATGATGACGGAGACGCCACATACTTTGACGACCTGAAGGAGGAGCTGCAGAAGCAGGCAGAGGTACAGCTACCAGTCTGACTGACTGACTGGTTGCTGCTTCCAGTCTGACTGACTGGTTCCTGTCTGTCTTCCTGTTGACACCCAGCTGAACAGAGCGGCGTTTGGGGACATGGACGATGAGAGCAGGGTTCAGTATGAAGGCTTCCGACCTGGAATGTACATCCGGGTGGAAATTGGCTCTTTGCCGTGTGAGTTTGTGACAAACTTTGATGCCCATTATCCCATAATCCTTGGTGGGCTGGGCTCCAGCGAAGGCAACTTAGGATATCTCCAGGTATGTACACGCACTGTCAGCTGACAACATGCACCTTTACCCAGATGAAGCAGTGTGTATTATCTTTAGGTGTTTCTAAACCGCCGAGTCCATGGTTGAAGTGTGTTGGATGGAGTTGCTTTCTGCAGCATGGACAAAAAAGGATTCCTAATTAACTGTGTGTGTGTTTGTGTGTGTGAGCCAGATGCGACTAAAGAAACACAGATGGTACGAGCGGATCCTGAAGACGAAGGATCCTCTGATCTTCTCCTTGGGCTGGCGCCGCTTCCAGACCATCCCTCTGTTTCACATGGAAGATCACAACGGGCGCCACCGCCTGCTCAAGTACACGCCACAGCACATGCACTGTGGAGCCTCCATCTGGGGTGAGGCGCTGCTGCTCTGTGCAAAACAAAGTTCCACTCATCATTGAATCTGTTTGAAACTGATGACAACTGGCTTCATTCAGATTTAATGGTCGCTCTGTGTTTTTCAGTGGATGGGTAGAAACTAAAATTGTCATCTGTTTTTACACATTCAATTGCAATTAATCACTCAGTTTAAGTAATATTCAACATTCTGAACAGAAAACCCACATCATGCCATCACACTTCAAACAGATGAATAGATGGAACAATTTCTCCAGTGAGAAAAATCGCTGACTGTGCAGGATTTCCCCCAGTGGCTTACCCCCCTGCCAGGCTAAGCATTGCTTGTTTTTATTTTAAATATATATATTTATATATTAGTGACCCCAGACTGTATGTGTATTTGCTGTGCTCTGCACTGCGAACTTCACCAGCAGAGCTGAGGTGTTTCTGAAAGACTGGTTTATAGTTGGTGCATTGAACAGATGGGGGCGCACTAATCACTCGTGTGCTGTGGCAGCTGCACCCCTGAAGTTCACCTCAGCGTGGTTTGCATGTGCCGTCTTCCACTCAAACTGGATGATTTGGAAGGCATTGTTGCAGAGAAGCTTCACCTGTATCGGCATTTCTACTAACCCCTCATGTTTCTTCAGATAATACTGCACCAAGGTAATTATCAAATTTAAAAGCCTCAGCATTTCCTCTGCTTGTGCAAGCTCAATGTGAACCACAAATAGCTGTGCTGTTAAAGGTGCGTGTTTAACTTGCAGTGACAATGATGCATCTGTGTGAACAATGGACTATGTGTAGCTTGTGCTTTTGCATCTCAACACACTCGCCTATCGCTCAACTCTGTCTGCGCTGCAAATTGATAATTTATAATTTCCCAGGTGTTGGTGTGATGGTGGATGTCTTGCCCACCTCTTAGTGTTACAGCATTCTGTTTTATTTGCAGCAGCACAATGCCTCAAACTGTAGAGAGGGCTCTACTCCACTTGTCAGCCAGATTTCAGTGTGCGACCGCGGAAGAACGGAAATCGGAAAAATCTGTCCCATTAAGAGCAGGCAACCAAAATCAGTGTCCTCTTTGCACTCTGTCACAAAATAGAAAAAGCTGGTCTAAATGTGACCAGTATTTGTGTTTGATAATCCACTGGCTGATTACTTTGTTTGAATTTTAGCTGAAGTACAAAAAAATGTGTTTTAATTGTGTTTTTGTTTGTCGTTTAAGACTATAGTTTAAAGCAGGGGTCCCCAAACTACGGCCCGTGGGCCGGATCCGGCCCGCCACGTCATTTGGTCCGGCCCCCTGAACAATGCCGGATCCGGCCCGCCTGCTCATACCAGGAGAGCATTCAGTGTTTTTTTTCATATATTGTATTTTCTGGTTTATATGTGGATTTTTCTTCATCCACTCCACCAGGGGGCTCTTGAGCAGATGTGAAACTAACTTTCCCTCAATGGAATATATACTAGTCAGTCCCAGTCACCGTTTCACTCACGGTTTTTTCCATTTGCATTCTGGGTAAAAATCTATCTAAAAGCGCGAATGTGTCGTCGCGCCCCCACTCCCCCGTGGACAAGAATTTTCTAAGGTTTCTTTCTCCAAAAACTAAGACCGGCCCGACCAGAAAAAGGAACAGCTATGTGGCCCTCGCAGGAAAAAGTTTGGGGACCCCTGGTTTAAAGTATTGTAAACAATATCTTTCAGTAACATAATTACTCAATGTTTTTACATTTACTGTCAACTTAGCATTTTTAATATGAAAACATGGCGGTTGCCATGGTGCCCTGACCACCAGACTTGACAAGGTTTCTGGGGGAAACCCTGCTGTGGCTCAAATGACTACGTATTCAGTTCAAATTGATTTCTGTATTCACATTAAATGTCGTCAAGGAACTTAAAAAAGATCATTTTTATTCAATCATGCATACATTCCAGCTGATCCTAGTTGTCAAACAGTGCAGTGTACTCAATTAATTGCTCAAAGTAGATTCTAAAGTTTCTAAGGAAACCCAGCAGATATAACCCAGGATAATTAAGACCTTACACGACAGGCAATATTTCAAGTGAATCTGTACTCTGGTAGAAGGTTTTCTATTTTTAAATATCCAAACATTCAAACATTGTGATTTTAAAAGTCCTTTTCTCTGGGCTTGTCTCTTCAAAGGTCCCATCACACCCCAGGGTTCTGGTTTCCTGGCTGTGCAGTCAGTGACTGGATCTAAGGTAAGACTGACTCCATGTTGATAAACTACAATCTGCTCTAGATTCTCAATATATTTCACAATCTCTATTTTCCAGGTTTGGTAAAAAAAAAATTCTTGATTCCTTTAAAATATGTTTTTAGCTGTGCAGTTTTTATACTCCCCTTTTTTTTTTTTTGTCTGCAGGCCAGTTTTCGTATCGCGGCCACTGGAGTCATTCTGGATCTGGACAAGTCAGTGACTATAGTGAAGAAGCTCAAGCTGATTGGATATCCATTCAAGATCTTTAAGAATACCTGCTTTGTTAAGGTGGGAACATGTTCTGTGTATTTACACACACCAGCTCACCAGCAGGCCTACTGTGTCCTTGTAGCAGGTCTAATGTTTCTCTGTTGCTCAGGGAATGTTCAACACTGTGCTGGAGGTGGCCAAGTTTGAAGGAGCCTCGGTGCGAACCGTGTCAGGCATCAGGGGTCAGATCAAGAAGGCTCTGTCTTCACCTGCAGGAGCTTTCAGAGCCACATTTGAGGACCGACTGCTCATGAGTGGTGAGTGTTTCTATGGTGCACAGCTACTACTCATCTTCATCTCTACTGTTTGGTTTAGAGACTCTGAGGAATCCTAGCTGGGATTCTCTTCAGATGAGATGTGCAAACATTTCTAAAGTATGTATCAATTAACTGTGCTCTCAGGATCACACACACTTTCTACAAACAGAAAGTGTGTTTCTCTTTGTAGAACAGTTGAAGTAAACTGAGTTTTTTTCAGCTGCAGTGAATTCACCCTGCTGCTGTGTCCCCCAGACAGATGCATCCACAACATACCAGATCAGTGCTGCTGAGTGGAAAAGTCAGTGTGATGTGCACACTGTGTGTTTTGGTTTGTGTGTGCAGACATCGTGTTCCTGCGCTCCTGGTACCCAGTGTCGGTCCCTCAGCTCTACAACCCCGTTACCTCTCTGCTGCTCCCTGCTGGTCAGAAGGACAGCTGGTCAGGCATGAGGACCCTGGGGCAGCTCAAACATGACCTGGGCATCCGCAACAAACCCAACCCTGACTCTCTGTACAAGGTACAACACACATCCTGGCAGCCTTCTGAGCAGGTTGTCAAGGAGACGGAACATTTCATTCACTCAAACCTAGTCTGTTGCAGGGCTCCTCAACTCCAGGTCTCGAGGGCCCGTGTCCTGCAACATATAGATGTGTCTCTGCTTCAAAACACCGGAGTAATATAAAGTCATTAGCAGGAATACTGAGGAGGGGATTCAGGCTGCTGGACACAGGCCCTCAAGTCCTGGATTGAAGACACTGGTTCTCCCATGACCCAACTCTTGGGCTGTTATTCAGCAAGATGAGTTTTGAGGGAAGTGCGTCTTCCCAGTCAGAATGTGGCTGTAGCTTTATGCTACAGCCACATTCACCAGTATGCAAGTTGCTTGGCAACCTATGGTTAAGTGCCTTTAAAATGTGACAGGAGGAAGCTGGAATCAAACCTGTAACTTTCTGATTGCAGAAGAACTGCTCTGTCGCTGATCCACAGTCAGTTCAGAATGGATAAACTTTAATATTTAATTTTTGACACGAAAATGGAAAGTCTTAGGATATTTTCCTACCTGGTACATCGGTAGACTCTGGTTGATTGGGCACCACAGCTGGTACAGTTCTCTTCCACAGGGTTTTCTGTGGAAGATGTGTATATAAATATATATATATATAGGATAACATTTCCCTGATGTAGTGATTGGTTGTGAATCTCCATGTGGTTCCCTTCCAGCCGGTGGTTCGAGCTCCACGCCGCTTCAACCCCCTCCATATTCCCAAGGAGCTTCAGAAGGCCCTCCCCTTCAAGAGCAAACCCAAACAGCAGCAGCCCAAAGGAAGGACCCCCAGGGACCTCCAGAGGCCCAGCGTGATCCGAGAGCCACATGAGAGGAAGGTGAGCACAACCGGACTGGACTGAAAAGGATTTCCACAAATTTATCTGTTACTTCAACTTCATTTAAGCTCCACATTATTGTATTTATTAAGACAAATCTGTTTTTATGAACTTCGGTATCTGACAATAAATGTCAGTGGACTTTGGCATCGTCTGGCAACGGTCCGGTCCCAACCTGTACTGTTCAGAAGCATCAATGCTACAGAATAAGATGGTAACACTTTATTTGACGGGGTGTGCATAAACATGACATAACATGTGTCGTGAACATGAAGGAGTCTTTATGAATGTTTGACTGGTGTTATTCAGGAAATAATGACCCTTTAATGCAAAGTTGGCATTTTTAATGCACTTTCAAGGCAACTTTTAAAGCAACTCTGCATTAAAAGTGTCATTATATACCGAATGACACTTAATGAGAACATTCATAAAGACTCCTTCAAATAAAGCGTTACCAATAACATTTGTGGTTTATAATGCATATTATAATGAATATGGCAAAAAGCATATTGCCTGGCATTTCTTTATTACAAGATTCAGGTGAAAAATCTTATTTCAGTGAAGATATAAGGAGGGAGTGCTAAGCTAATATTTTAAGCTGTGTAATTGATTGATATGGCAATTATTTTATGGTATAATTTCATTTGGTATAGTGTAGGATTGCACAATATAAATGGCATAAGGGAGAAATGATAGAAATTTGTAGAGATCTGTAGTCTACAGGTTAACCATGGTAATGCTTGTTGATGACGTAACCAGCCTGTAACCGGCTGCATCGAAGCAGAGCGAGGGGGAAGCAGCATGGCTGAGAGTACAAAGAAAGGGCTTGTTAAAAGGCAGGTGCAAAAACATCAGTTATCTGGATCTGGTTCAGGTTTAACCACCGTTGGTCTTAGGGAGACTCTCAGGAGGAATGGGGTCAAAAAAAGTGAGGGGTAAAAGCGAGGGCGAAGTCAGTGCAACCCCTACAGGAGGCGCTCAAGGTAAAGCTTGCTGAATCCAGTGGACCCCATTTCTTAACACTCCCAGGGTTAGGGGAGATATCATGCTTAGACAGTGAGGAAGCACCGTAGGGCTGGGTGGTGACGGTCTGATGGTTTTTCCAAAACACCCTGTAGCACAGTGCAACACCACAGGACCTCAGAGTAAAAAAATTATGAGGTTTTAATGTCCCTGTATCTTAAGCAGGGTTAAACAGTGAAACCAGGAGCAGGAAAGTTTAGTCTGCAGTGTGTGGAAGAGATAAAATACAAGCATTAAATCAGGGTTTCCCCAGCGAATGGCAGCCCCCAGGCCCACCCGCCAGGCTAAGCATAGCTTGTTTTTGTTTTTATTTTTAAAAAAACCTGATGGCAGAATTATTCCAAAAGGATGGGTTTGTAGTTGATGCATTTAACAGGTCACAAAGCCAGATCACACCACTGGCACCTCCTTTCACTCAAACTTAGATATAACCTGTAGTTGTACTTTCAGAGGTACGCACTGAGCGTACAGTGACAATGATTTACCTTGACTGAACACAGAATTATGTGCAGTGTTTACATCTCAACACATTGAGATGTAAACACATCTGTGTCTGCGCGGATTAAGTCCATGCACATGTTCCTTGGCTAGACAGTGTGTTAGTGGTTAAGCGGTTCAGTGTGTATAACAGATGTTTGCTGTTGAGACGGAAAATGACCTCAGGAGGGAAAATGCATCAACACAACAAATCTAATATGGTTCTGGTTCTGGTGCTACTGGTGATAATATTTCACAGACGTAGTGCCGTTCAACCTCCACCTGCAGTGAACTCTCACACAAACGTCTTTTTAAAGCTGCAGCATGTAACTTAAACAAAAAAGAAAAAAGATTTTTCACATTTATTAAAATTTTCACTTTGTCCTACCATAAGACAGATGATGTCTGAAAAATAATTGATCTCCTCTGCCTCCTCCCTGTGTTCTTCAGAATTACTCCGCTCGGTCAGAAACAACCAATCAGAACCAGCATTAATCAGCCATGCTCTCAGGAAGTTTTGATTCAGTAACTCAGGATTGTTTATTTTGATGCAACCTGTGTTTGACTTTGAATGAATGTTTCCTTTTTCACTTGACATTATTTGATGTTTGCAGTGTTGTGATATTTACAAATAACTGCAATCAGTTATTTTATTTTACTGATTGCAGGTTTTTCAGTTGTCCTTTAGACTGAGTAGTTGCTGTATTCTCTGCAAGTATTTGTATGTTTTATGTCTAAATTAGGTGAATTTATTACCAGATCATTTTTCCGTTTTGCCAGATCACATAGTAACATTTATACCTAAAGTGAAAAATTAAAAGCCAATCCATGTTGATCAGTGGTGATCTGCAGCAAAAAACCTGGTCGGCGCGTCCCTAACGTGCATGGTTTGGTAAAGAGATGAAGACAAAACCTCAAATATTCAGTTGACCAATCCCTTGCTGAAAGTGAGTTAATGACATTCCTCTTAAACAGGATTTTCATTCTGTCTATAAAGTCTGAGTGGGTTCCACTGATATCAGCATTGGGTTATCTCTTTTCAAACACTAACCCTAACCCAGCTTATTGGCTTGTCCTCATGTTAGAAGATGACAGTTTCTTCTGGCCCTCTAGGTGGCAGCACTTCTCCATGCTCTGAGCACAGTCCACAATTACAAGAGGAAGAATGCCCACAAGGTGCAGCACGCCAAACACAAAGAGTTCCTGCAGCAAAAGGAGAAAGACGAGGAGGCTAAGCTGAAGAGGCAGAGGGAGGCTAAGAAGAAACTGTACAGAGTGATGGGTCAGAAGGACCAGAAGAAGCAGCGCTCCAGCCTGAAGGGAGCGCCCAGCGACCTCTAGCTCCCTCACTGGACCTGCGTGTCTGAACTCTGGAGAACTATGACAGACTGTTTTTATGTCTCCCTGGAGACGCTTTTATTAAGTAAGACCTGGTGTGACCTAAACAGATCTTCTGTTTAGATCTGCACATTATGGTCTCATGACAATACTACAACTTTGTTCTACAGTGGAATAAAGAAATGCAACATCAGTATGAAGTGTGGATTTTTGAGACCAGTGCACTTATAACCTATGCAAATAGATACTGATTGTTGAATCTTACATTTTTACTGTTTATGGTCAGATGATATAAATATCTGACCATAAACATTTAGAAATGGCTCAAAGTGAGCCACTGTACCAATCTAATGTTGGTAAGATCCTTGTTACAAAGGCAGAAGTTCTGCCATATAGCATTTTATTTTTATTTTATCATGGAACACAGTTTGGTGTAACAGCTGGGTGCTCTGTGTAGAGCTCATTGCATCAGGGGCTTATCTTTAAAGCCACCATCTGAGATACTGATGGACACAACCTGTTTAAACAAAAGATTTCACCTTTTACAAACTACTGTCTCTGATTGGTTGGCTTCAGTGGCCTGATGAGGCTCTGCCCACTTTCTACATTACCTCTGCTGAGATAAAGTGACCTTAACATGAAATAAGAAATACAGTTTCACCAAAACAGGAGCAAACTTTAGCTTCAGTGACCAGTGTTGTGACTGAACGTTTATGGTCAAAAATATTACTTCATATTTTATTTCTTCTTTGTCCTTATCACTATCGCTATTCTGTGACAGCTAGATCCTTGTATCTGAACAAAAGACAAATTGTCAGCAAAAATAATTACACATAGAATTGTGAACAGCAAATAGATCCTAAAGGATAAACTTCAGAGTTAACTTAATGAAAATACTAAAAAAAAAAAGAGAATTGAGAAGAAATCACTCAAGTGGAACCATTCTAGGTGCATATGTATCATATAAATAAGGGCGTTATGGGGGTGGTAAAAAAAATAAAAATTTCAAACTGAAAATTTACTTGCCGATTCATTGTTCAGCAACTTCATGAAATTTACAACTGAATTGAAATTGCTTTACATTTTGTAAAATTTGGTTTGACTGAAAAATTATTTGTGAATAAAATATTTTCCCCATTAAAATGAAGTGATTATTTAGAAAACCCTCTTTTATTAAAAATAAAAGCACGAAATGTAAACATTTTCACCGACAAGGGACCAGATTGATTTTCTTGTGGACCAGTGTGATTTATTTGGTATCACAAATAAATCAATCTGGTTTTCCCGGAAGTTGGCTTATGTCAAAAAGTTGCTTTTATTTTGAAGGACTGTGATCGGAAGCCATGGTTGGCCCTACCAGTAGTTTCAGTAGGAAAAGTTTGAAGGAACATAATTATCCTTTGGGTGTTCAGAAGGATAGCTGGGCTCTTCTCACGGCTTGCTTGGCTTCCAATGGCTCCGACAAATGTCCGATATCAGCTCTGCGCAGCTACGGGAGCAGGTAGGTCCTCCACCCGCCACTGTCACATGGTTCTCTGTTAGCTTGGAGCTAAACTCTGATGTGATGCAACTGCTTTGCAGTTGACAGATCAGCTGAAACCACATGTTAATGTTCAGGTCTCCAGCCCAGCAGAACACACAGGATGACCGACTCGTAGAAGCGTTTAGGTCAAATCAGAGTCGGGTTAAATATTCATACTCAGGGTTTGTTTACTGTGCTGCATGTTTTAAAATAAACTGTTTTGTTGCAGTTGGTATAGATATGATGTTGGAGATCCGAAGGAAATTTTCCTCCTTGACGGACAATAAAGTTTTATATCTTATTTCTCACATCGACACTGATACTTTGATTTGTGTAAATTTGTTTTATTATTGTTGATAATGTGGCTTCCATGTCTCCTTAATTTCTTTCATTACTCCTATAATTAATTGAGATATGTATTATAACGTATGCTTTGAGTGTAGTTTATGTTCCGTTTCTATTATTGATAACAATTAATTAAAAATAATAATTAATGGCACTATTAAACTCCAGAACTGAGGGGTGTGATACTTCTTAACATAGCCTTAATGTTTTGTTTTAATTATTATTATAAAATCTTTAATTCTGGTAACTGTTAAAACACAATAAGAAACCACAATACGACTAAACTGAATTAATTGTACTTTAACTGAAACCATATATTGACGAAAAATTAATTTAATTGAAAAAAACTTTTTGCTGCTAAATTATTGAAGACATATTAGCTCAGATAGTAAATGGACTGTACTAGTATATAGCGTTTTATCAAGCCCAGAAGCATGACATTCAGTCACTCACACACACATTCACACACTGAATGTGTGTGTACATATATTCAATGTGTACACACACATTGAAAAGTTTGCATAGCTTGCCACACATGGCAAGCAATGCATGGCATAGCTTGCCATGCACAGAGAGCGTTCATGGCAAGCTACTGGATAGTAACCATAGCTGCCATGCACCACCACCAGCAGGCTTGGCGGGTGAAGAGTCTTACCACACAACAACAGAGGCAGACAGAGCCCCAAATTGAACCAACAACCCACCATCGTCCTTCAGCGACAAAGATATTTATTTTTAATCTGTTCTTCAACCAACAAATCGGTATGGATATTCTATCCATTCAGATTTCCAGAGTTTCAGGAACTCCTGATCATTCATGGATACTCTTCAGAATTGTGGACGCTGATCTGCGGTTCAGCTCTAACTGTGGTTTAGGACGAGCTGAGCCATGCTGAGGGAACCAAGCCAGCGTTCTTATTGCAGAGTACTGCCTGTGTTTTCCTGTCCAGGCTGCAGCTCTCCAGTGGAGTCAGAGCTGCGAGTTTTGCTGCAGCAAAGGATTATGGTCCTAGATGGCGGAATGGGAACGATGATCCAACAAGAGAAGCTGGAGGAGGAAGATTTCAGGGGAGAAGAGTTTAAGGAGCATCCTCTACCTCTGAAGGGCAACAATGACCTCCTGAGCCTCACACAGCCAGCCATCATTTATAACATACACAAGGTAGTCCATGCAGATGGATCCAGATGTTGTCCTGTCTGATGCTGGACATGTGGTTTCTTTGACTAGACCAAAGTGCTGCAGCGTTGTCCATGGTGTGTTTCCAGGAGTACCTGCAGGCCGGAGCTGACATCATTGAGACCAACACATTCAGCAGCACATCCGTCGCCCAGGCAGATTATGGACTGGAGCAGCTGGTATGAGCAGCACACGACTCCTGCTGCCAACACAAAGGTCATGCACATAGAGAGACAAGAGTTCACTGATTAACCACTGATGAGCTCATTCTGAGAAATTCTCCGGGATCTGTTTCTACATACCAGAGCTTATCAGAGCTGACCTGTGAGCTTGCTCCTGATGGCTAAAAGCTATTTTTTCCCTTTTGTTCTGTACAACCTCAGTCAGTTTTAAGTTGATAACTGGCTCTACTTAGTGTGTTATCTACTTCTCATTCAATAAATTAAATAAAAGCTGATTTGGATGCAGCAAAGTTGGTTTTTCAGTAAAAGTCTGGATTGACATGGTTCTACTTGTCATTAAAGTGTATTTGTAAAAAGACAAATATTCTGAGTTCTACTTAACATCTTTTGTTGTAAGAAAATGATGTCAATAATAATTTCACACTGAATAAAAATTAAAAGTTTAATAAACAAATTTGTAGCTGTTGAGCTGCAGCTGGGGGCCACAAAATCAGTCCAACTGCCACATATGACCCCTGGAAGTGTGAAGCATTACAAGTAATATTATTTCTTGATTGTTGTAATAATTATCCTGTTGAATTCTTCTAATTTATTCTGATTCCAGTGAATCTACTGGTTTGAGTCTATGAAAAGCTTTATTTTAATGTAGTTGTAACTTAATTGTACTTAATAAACTGGATTGAAAAGAATACATATTATATGCATATAGATATAAAGTGGACCTGTTTGGACCTGTTGATATGGAGAGTTCCAAACCAGTAGGTCTGGAGTAGTTGAAGCAGTGGAAACTCCACCATGTTTCACAGTTAGTCAGTAAATATATGCTCTGTTTTATTATGGAAAACATTAAGGAGCTACTGCTGCCATTAACTTCGTACTTACCATCCATGAGCATCCATTGTAAAGTCAAGGTCATAATCTAAGCGATTGTTACTACGTGTTCATCCAAGAAGAACGAGCACTGCGAGTCTATGACTCCATGCAATCTGCTGGGTTTCCTTACATAGAAACCTTTTAACCAACCTGAATAATAAACTGAATTTAATGCACTGTTTGAACAAAGATCAATTGGCTTTATTTTTCTTTGAAGTGCCTTCAGATGATGTGTTGTTAATTGGCACCATATAAATAAAGTCAATTGAAGGTGTGAAAGAAGAATAAAGAAATCTGTGTTATGTGTTGAAATGTGGTCAGGATAAGAACATGAACACCGTTCATCACCAGTCAGTGTGCTGGTTTCTCTGGTTTAGACATACCAGAACAATTGGAGCAGGTTTTCCTGTTTGGACTCTGGAATTGTTCTTTTTAAATTTCGACTAATTCAATATTAAAGCTAACTGAAGACAATGTGCTACCACTTTGTCTTCAGTGCTAACACTAGTGGCATGCCTGTTCCATGCCACCTGTTCAGTGTGTGAGACATGAGCATATGGAAGCATGTGCAACATGTGGCTAATGTAGCTGTAACTTTAGTCATTTATTCTGTATTAGATGAGCTTAATGTGGGTCATGTTGTTGCTTCAGAGGGTAACTGTGTTTGTTGTGCAGGCCTATCGCCTCAACAGGGCGTCAGCAGAGCTGGCGAGGAAGGCAGCCGATGATGTCACCAAACAGTCTGGTTAGCTGAACCTCCTGTCTGCTGCAGTGATGGTCATACATCAACTCAGGGGTTTCTCATGGGATTAACATGTCCTGTGTGTGTCCTCAGGTTGGAAACGCTACGTGGCCGGGGCGCTGGGCCCCACCAATAAAACCCTCTCTGTGTCGCCGTCTGTGGAGAAACCAGATTTCAGGAACATAAGTAAGAATTTATCATTAGTGTAAATCTGCCTACATCAGGCTGACCTCGACCTGAGTCACTGTACAAGGAGACCGGTGAGACGGGATACCAGGTCACCATGACTACGCTGAAAAATAGCCTCACCTCCCAAAGGCCACAGCAGGGAACTGATCCAGAAGCAGAATCTTCCTTATTGTTTGCCTTTGTAGCTGTTGTCCTTACTGCTGTTTGGCTTTGTGACTCCAGCGTTTGATGAGCTGGTGGCAGCTTACACAGAGCAGGCTCGAGGTCTGCTGGACGGCGGAGCAGACATCCTTCTGGTAGAGACCATCTTTGACACGGCCAATGCCAAGGTAATGTTCCTTTGGCTTAAGTCCTGGCATCAAGTTGTCTAATTTGTTATAAACATCTTAAACATACATAACAAAACATTATACAACTTCAGTGGTTAATGCTCTGCAGATGTTGTAATGTGTGGTATTTGTTACTCATACAGTTTTTCTTATTGTAGTTTCATGATGCTGTCTTCCTGTCTGTCCTCAGGCTGCTCTGTTTGCCATCGACCTTCTCTTTGAAAAGTCCTATGAAAGGAAGCCCATATTTGTACGTCATTTTCACTATATTCTTATAATCTTAACTGAAGATCATAAGATTCCAGATGGAAACTTTTTGAATCTGTGAAACTTGTCAAACATGTTATTTATGTGCATCTACAGAAGTGATGCTCTTATTTCAGTTTATCTGCATCACTGCATTTTTTTAAATCTGCTGCTGCAGATAAAAATAATAAAACTGAGGTACAAATGTTTGTGTTTCTGCTAAAACAGCTAACAGGAACTTTTGCATCTGTTAAATCAGATTTAGGCACAAAATAGAAATACGTATTTTCCAGTGCATCTTACAGCTCCAGATGAATAATTAACCTCACAGGTAAACAATGTAATCTGACTCACCACTGATGACCAAACAGAACATTTATGTGTTTCATCAATTACTTGTTAAAGTTCCAGGGGATTACTTGGAAAATTACTCCAAAAGTACTCCTAAAGGAGTTTTATGGTACAGTACAGGACCTATGACCATAAGGTATGTTGTCATGACTACATTGTGAGGTGTTTTTGGGATGGTCCAGATCTCGGGAACCATTGTGGACCGGAGCGGCCGGACGCTGTCTGGTCAGACGGGCGAGGCATTTGTAGTGAGTGTGTCCCATGCAAAGCCGCTGTGGTGAGTTGACCTTTTGGAGAATCAACATGAGGTGATGTGGGATGAACACAGACAGGAGTCAGATGTGAGCCTCGCTGTGTTGCAGTATTGGTCTGAACTGTGCGCTGGGGGCAACAGAAATGAGGCCTTTCATTGAGGCGATTGGGAAAAGCACATCAGCTTTCATCATCTGTTATCCTAATGCAGGTAACCCATAACAACATCTAGTCCATAGTGTTGGCATGGTAACCTGTCTTCAGATACAATGCTGGTGATTTAATGAATAACTGAAGGCTTCTGTGAGATGTCGACAGGTTCTCTGCAATCAATCGAAACGGTTTACTTTTCATTAAAGGACTTGCAGCTTTGACCTGTGTTCTACTTCCTGTTGCCTTGTTTGTTGGACCACCCAGTCCATTTATTGATGAGGTCAGGGGTAATCTTAATAACAGTTTGTGTTCTTTTTTTTTGTCAGGGCTTCCCAACACGTTTGGAGGATATGATGAAACACCTCAAGTTACAGCCTCCAGTCTACAGGTCCTGATCAGTTTCCACACTGATGTTTAGAAGAAGCAGTTGCCCCAATCATTAGCACCCTGATAAAGATGTGCAGCTCAGCCTTAAGATATATGATTGCTGTGTTAACTGTTACCACAAGACGCCATGTTGTGTTGTAGTTCAGGTAAACAGAAGATTTTCCAACCTCTTTTCCCATCCCACTCAGTGAGGTGGGTCCTGCTGCAGGCTCTTTCATCACAGTTCCACTTGTACTTTAACAATAGTTTGCTTCTACTATGGAGCTATTCAAGTTCAGGCTAGAAGCTATTTCTTTACAGCCATTTCCCAACTTGCAAAGGTCAACACATGTCCTCTTGTTTTTTTCTGTAGTATTATTAATTGAATAAAAATGTAATTGTATTAATCACACTCTGATGGGATTAATCACGATTACTTGCTATGCCTAACTTTGCAAGCTTGACATATAAATATGCACACAGTTGTGGTTCTTGCAGGAATGGTTATTTTCTAGTTCTTGAGTGCCCCACCCCTTTCTGATGCTGCCCTCAGTAACTGCCTATACCGCCCTTATCACTGATCAAAAGTCCTAAAGCCTGGAAGAATTTCTGTTGAGCTGTTAGTCGTTTCCTTTCTAAGGCTGGTGTAGCATTCTGAGTGTCCAACTAGATGTATTTAAATTCCACTTTAACTTAATTAAAACAGAAAGGATTTTCTAAGGATGTGACGACATAGCTCCAGAATTTGGGCAATATGTTCATTTTGATTATGTGATAAGTTATTATTGATTTTGTCAGCCATCTGCCATTTGGTGCTGAGTAATAAATCAGACTTTGCTCATACAAGTGTTTTTTATATTTCTGGCAAATCTTCTTTTTAAAAAGATGATGACATCATCATCATAGAGACGTGCTAGGTTCAGTTGTCTGCATGCGTTCCGTAGTCAGAGGCTCTGTAGCTAACATGAATAACTCTGGTGATGGCGAGTGGATCGTTTCAGGATTCAACAAGAACTACTTCAGGTTGATAAAATGCTCCAGAAAGATAATTGATATTTTCTGTGTCTGTAGAGTTTTCAGACTTCATCTGTCGCCTGCCTTACTTTAACACAAACTTCTGATTTTAGGTTTAAATGTAACAAAAAATAATAATAATAATCTGTGTGATGTTGCACTATCACTGGGTGCCTGAATGCTGCTCAAGTGTCATGTCTCACAGGATTTTGCAGTGGATGGACTGGTGAACATAGTGGGGGGATGCTGTGGGACCACCCCATCACACATCAGGTCTGTGTGATTTTTCTGACAGCTCAGTGTTTGTCTGATTGTTCATGTTTACGTGATCCTTCTTCCTCCTCCTCACACAGAGCCATAGCCGAGGCAGTTAAGCAATGCCAGCCAAGAGTTCCTGCTGCTGATTCTTTAAAAGACTATTTGCTTCTCTCAGGTATAAATGTTTCCAGTATCATCACTTACTCAGAGAACTTTCCATGATATGCCTGATAACTGATTCAGTTTTAGTGCTTCATAGGTTCACAGTATAAATAAAAACTAAGTTGAGGTTATGGAAGGGTTCAGTGGGATCTCTGCCAGTACAAAGTCTCTCATCTCTTGTTGAAAGGAGTGTGAAAGACGAGATGTAATGACTCTCGTCAAGCTCTTCAGATTTCTTTTTACAATGCTTTGCTTTCAGATGTGAGACAGTCTTACCAGATTCAGCCTTATGGCTGAATCTGGTAAGACTGTAAATGTAATTTTTCTGTAAATGCCTTATTTTGGAAGCTGTTTTGACAAAGGGTCAGTTACTGTATATAAATGTGGAAACTTCAGGAACTAACACAAAAAATATCTAATTACATACTGTAATTTTGTTTGCTTTTGCCATTAAGTTTAAATGTGACATTTACATTTTCAAGAGTCTGTGTTTACTTTTCCTTGTTTTCAAAGGCATTTCTTACATTATAATAAGATCATCCTGCACCACACACTGCAGGATGATCGGTTACGAAATCACCAGCGACAATCTTAGATCGGCCAACTTTCTAAGATTGTTGGGGAAGTGAAGCTTTTATTTGTTTACTTATTTATTTCATTTACTTATTTATTTCATTTACATTTTAAAATGTATGTCACATGTTGGCACAAGCAAAAGCCCTGGATGAAAAGGAGTAGTCTGAAGAAAACAACGTTTTGTAGTCTACCTCTTCTCCCAAAAGTCAATCTACTGCACCACAAGCATCAGTCAGCCGTTGTTGAAGAAGATTTTAGGTTAAAATATTTCTTAAGAAAACTCTTTTGGCTCGATCTCCTTCAATCCCAGGTTCTCCCGGCAGGGCGCGTATAGCCACACAAAAACAACAATGAGTGCAGACGTCACAGAATTGCAGTTTAATCCAATAGAAGACAAAGCATAAAATTACAACAGAAACTGCAGACCAACAGAGACATACATTCATTTACCTGACATAAATGGAAAGATAAAGAAAGAAAGAAAGAAAGAAAGAAAAGCAAAGACGTCCAAAGACATCTTTGGAGAATTGCAGGAGCAAATCTAATTTGTTACTTCTGTGTAGAAAGTTTTATAGTAAAAGGCGTATTCTTATCTTTAATTATTTCAAATAAGGCGTATCTTTGCTCATCCAACCAGGAGCTATCTCTGACCCTTTCACTAAAGCCAGGAACTCCTGCTGTTTTACGGCTTTTCACAGATGAGTGTGAAAAGCTGGAACTTCTCCTGATTGTTTCCCAGACAGACAAAGGGCAGTTCAAAAGATCTTAGCAAACCATCTGCTGTAACTACAGGTAACATAAGGTCAATAGGCCAGAATAAGTTACTGATTTTATAACTATAATTAGGCTATTTCAATCAAGACATGTTAAGTTTTAAAACTAGCTTATTTAAATTTATTTTCTTAACACCGTCCATACAAACACATCATTAAACACAAAGTACGCAATGTACATGTAAAGATAACACGGAAAAAAACATGATCTTTGTAATGATTCTGCACTCTACTGAATGAATATACTTCATCATACATTGAAAGAAAATTATACTTTTTTCTTCTCTTAAAGGCAAAAATAGATCTACTCTCTTTGCTTTCTGTAGACAGTTTGTCCACAGATTTGTTCTATAATAAATCTGTTATTGCAGTCGGTGGCACTCAGGCATTATTTGAAGCTTAAATTTTAGGCCTGTCGCGATAAACAATAAATCAATTAATCGCAGGATAAATTAAACCTATCACCTCATTTTAATTATCGGCTT
>NW_015114770.1:82416-84747 GCF_001443285.1 Poecilia latipinna | reverse complement strand
TGTCAGCTGTTTGAGATTCCCCTCCGTAATTTCCCCTCAGAAATCACGGAGGAGAATCCGCGCTTTCTGATTGTCTACCTGTCACATTCAGGGTTAAGGCTCCCAGTGGGGAAAACCCCTGATTTAGATCGGAGCGGCCACGACGATCTAAATCACACAACAGGACGATCGGTTACGAAACCACCGGCGACAATCTTAGATCGGCCAACTTTCTAAGATTGTTGTAAAGGGAAAATAGGGGCAAAAAATTGTGTAGTATGAACTACTGCATTAGGTGGTCGGATGTGCCCATCCAGTGGCGCAAAACGTGGGTATGCTGCGAATGCAACGCATAGGGGCGCAGCACCAGAGGGGGCGCTAAAACCCTGTCTGGAGGGGCGGCGCGCCGATTATGTTTTCCCATACATTTCAGCGCGCCTTACGCTCCTTCACCTCACGCACATGGTGAGGTAAATCTAGCGCGAGTTTCACCCTCTCACCCCTTCCACCAGAATAATGTGCAGTTGCGCCACTGTGCCCATTTTCTCTATTTAAATCTAGTGATTACTGAAGGGCACATACAGACTTCAGACACTCTTTTGGTTGAATGCAGTATTTATTTCCACTTTGGCTTCATGTTGTTTACTTTTTATTCAAGTATGTTATTTGTTAATGGAGACTGAGAATCCATTTCGTTTTTGGTTGTTTTGTTTTAGTTAATCAGTTCCAGTGTTATGTGTTGTTTTGAAAATAAAGTGCATATGGCAGGAAATCGCATGCATTATTAGTCATTTCCATTAAATCAGTGTCAAAAGGTCTTGAAACAATGTTATCATTTATCGCAATAATTTTTTAGAGAATCGCTCAGCAAAATTTGTTATTCTGACAGGCCTAGTGCTAACGTTATTTGACTCTAAATGAGTCAAAGAACGTTTGGCTCTAACTGGTTCAACAGAAAATCTGTGAACAAGGAACTTAACCTTGCACTCAGTTCATCTTTGACTTCCAGCCCTGTGTCTTGTAATATCTTTACAACTTTCTTAATAGCTTTCCCTAGGAGAGAGATAGGGGCTAAACACATAAAGACGGGGTCAAGTGTATCATCTGTTGAAAGAGAACATGAAGTTACTGATAGCAGGGGCACTGCCAATCGCAGCTCCTTCAGGCAGGTATGTCAATATTTTTGAAGATTAGATAGCAGAGTGAGGAAAAATTGTTAAAATGTCCTCCAACAGCCTAACCCAGTAGTGGCACAGCTTCTACTGTGCCACTACACACAGTAGTGCCTCTACACAAGTAGTCTAGGATAATTTAAGGACTCTAACTATACGCTTTGAAAAGAAGAAAAGTTTTAAGCCCAGTCTTCATGGTGTCTGCCTCATGGGCTAAAACTGGGAGCTGGCTCCAAAGGAGAGGACCTTGATAAACTACATCAGTCACATTAATCCTGTCACAAACATGCAAAGTCTTTGTAGAGTGAGCCTATGTTCAATAAATTATATTTTCTTGTTTTATTGTTTTCTTCAGTTGATATACTGTTTATATTTTATCTACTTCTTTTCAGTTGGTTTGTAATATTTTTAAGTGTTGTCTGAGTGGGTGATAAGTGTGAACCAGTCCAAAAACACCAGGTGTGCTATCCTATAACTTTGCTTCCTAGTCTGGTACCCTAGTTTGTCACTTTTGGAAGGACTGATTATTGCAGCCAGATTCCTAGAAGGAAGAGCTGAATGCTGTTGCTCTCTGAATAAAGCCAGGTTTTATCCAAAAAGCTAGCTTTTGATGTTGTTTTTCTGAACATGACTTAGAGAATCAGGAGTTGAATGACAGCATGTGACATTAATCACCACTGGTCCAATCAGGGAGACCAGAAAACATTACAGAGTCCAATACTGTTTCGACAAACCTACACAAGAAGGCAAAATTCAATTTTAATGAACTCAGATTGACATAAACAGACGACATTACAATCAGACAACATAACAATCTCCATTTATTTAAGCTTATCTTTACCTTGAGGTTTCAGATAGGCTTTGATATGACCATTGTTCTAGCCCCTGGAATCCATTTAGAGATGGTCCTTGGTGTCTTGATTGTAATGTTTCTGACCATGAGGCTGGAAAGTATCAGAGGTAGCACCTCATCAACATCACATCACCTGGTGTTGATGAGTCGCCTCATGTTCCTCATTTTAGGCCCTATAAAAGATAATTACCAGCAACATTTCCTAGGAATATGTAATTGGTAGCACATTTGTAGAAGAAAGGCCCTGGTATTGAATTCCAGACAGGGGTCTTTCTGCAGAGAATTAGCTTGTTGCCCCTGTGCATGCCTGTGTTCTCTCTAAGTACT
>NW_015114770.1:71666-80786 GCF_001443285.1 Poecilia latipinna | reverse complement strand
CTTGAAACAATATTATAGTTTATCGCAATAATTTTTAGACAATCTCTCAGCAAAATTTGTTATCATGACAGGCCTAGTTTACTCCATATGTTCATCATAATTCTATAATGCTTGATAACTTCCTGCTTTGTTGGAAAGAAAATGTTTGTAATTTGTAGGTTTGGAGCCCTTTCGGATTGGCCCATACACCAACTTTGTGAACATTGGTGAGCGCTGCAATGTGGCTGGGTCACGCAAGTTTGCCAAACTGATCATGGCTGGACAATATGAGGTTATTATGATCGTTATTATTTCTTAGATTGTAATAAAATCACCACTGTTCCACCTCAGGAGATAGGTTTGTTGTCAGTGGGTTCTTCTGTGTTTTGTCTTCAGGAAGCTCTGAGCATTGCCAAGGCCCAGGTGGAGATGGGAGCCCAGGTCCTGGACATCAACATGGATGAGGGCATGCTGGACGGTCCGGCTGCCATGGCTCGCTTTTGTAACTTTGTAGCCTCTGAGCCTGATATTGCACGGGTAAGACAGTCAAATGAATTCATTTTCTTTCTAATTTTTTCCATGTTTAGCAGAATTCTGTTTTTAGGAACAGTGAAATACATAACCTAATTCATCAGATGCCCATAAGTGACCCTGGCATATAGAATAACCATCTTTACTGTGCCTTATTGTTAGGTGTTCTGAGTTAAAGAGAAGGTATAGAGCTGATCTGTTTCACTTGCTGATCATATGTCCGACATTTGTTTATTTACACTTTCAGAACCATCCTACCTGTTTAATGAGGAACTGAATGACCTTGCTCCATATTTCATGAGCTCCTCAGGGTTCTAGAAGTCTTGTTTTTGGTCCTGCAGGTTCCTCTGTGCATCGACTCATCCAACTTCTCAGTGATTGAGGCTGGGCTGAAGTGCTGTCAGGGCAAGTGCGTGGTGAACAGCATCAGCCTGAAGGAAGGGGAGCAGGACTTCCTGCTTAGAGCTGCCACTGTGAAGCGCTATGGAGCTGCTGTGGTGGTCATGGCCTTTGATGAGGAGGGACAGGTGAGGCCAAAGTATTCAGCTAACACACACACGCGCACACACACGCGCACACACACACACATGCGCGCGCGCACACACACACACACCGTCTACAAATAATATTATAATCATAAAATTATATGTCAACATATGGTTATGGATGATTTAGTTTGTCTGTGATTGTGGCTCCCACACAGCTACAATTACTAGTGCAAACATTTTATGACCTTCCTTGCAGGATCACAGTTTGAGTGTTTTGCTTTATACTCTCTGCTACAGTTGCCTTCTGGACCAACAGTGCAGACGTAGCTAAGTTCAATGGTGTTATAGTAGTTAGACATTTACGGTGTAAAACACTGATTTTAATTACTAAGTTATGTAATATTGCACCTCTTCAGCGGTGTATGGAATGCTGTCTACCAGAAAATAGAACATACATTTCTAACAAAGCCATAAATACCATAAATAAGGAGCAGCAATACAGAGAAAAGTTCTGTCAGGAAATAAACCCATCCTGGACTGACTTCAACAATGGCTGTTTCTATTGACCATAAAATTGCCATTTAGCTTAAAGAAAACACTTTAAGCAATTTAAAATAACTTGCCAGGATGAGGTGTTTTTTTTTTTTTTTGACTATCAAAATTTATTTACTTTGCTAAACTGCAATGGAAACACTTTTTTCGCATTTCACAAGTAATATGATCAACAACCATGTTGATGTTGTCACTGATGCAGGAAGAAGACGACAGGAAGTAGTTGTTACAGTTCTGTGGACACAATCAGACAAAATATATCAGTCAGAGATGGCTGACGCATATGTGGAGTTTTATTGATCTGTGCTTGGAGCAACAACACGAAGTGAATGTCTCCGCTCCACAACGAATCAATGAAAGCAAACTGATTTTTTTTGTTCCATTTTTCATAATTAGAAGAGAAACCTTTAGTTAGTCAATCTAACTTCATCCAGGACATGCAGGATGCTGTTAGGTCTAACTGGATGAGAAGTTTTCTTCATTGGGATTAATGTGGACAGTTTTCCTCCTGCCTAATACACTGTGTTCTCTTTATCAGACATACACTGTGCCATCATAGCAATGATATTGAAAGATGACATTTTCATTGGACGAAAGGTCTGAGCAATAATCAGTAACTGCTGGTGGTGTGCAGTTACTGATGAATGTGCTGCGATTTCAGGCCACAGATACGGAACGGAAGGTGGAGATCTGCACCCGGGCCTACAACCTCCTGGTCAGTAAGGTCAGCTTTGATCCTAACGACATCATCTTTGACCCCAACATCCTCACCATTGGCACTGGCATGGAGGAACACAATGACTACGCTGTGAACTTCATCAGGGCCACCAAGTTTATCAAGGTAACAAGATCAATCGAAGACAAAAGGTCTGCAGTCGGGTTGTGCCCCTCTGGTCCATACAGCAGCTTTCTGTACCACCAGCAGACGATAGAGATGTAGATCTGTCTTCTAGCACTTTAACTTGGTGCTTTTAGAAAAAAGCAGAGTGCAAAACTTTCTTGATATTTATGAAGAATCCTTCATTGCATCATCATCTCCAGAGGTCCACAGTCGTCCCCAGAACAGAACCAGAACAGAATCAGAGCAGAACCAGAACAGAGCCAGAACTGAGCAAGAACAGAACCAGCTTTCTCTAGGTTGTTTAGCCTTTTCAGGGTTTCATTTTTGAATGGTTCAAATTTCATCAATTCAGGGAAGTTAAACCTGATGGATGTAGATTTAATCCACAAACCTGCATCACTTCACAGCTTTTCCATCAATGCACCAACATCTTGCAGGAGGATTCTGTGTACCTGTAAGTGTTGACTGGTTATTCTGCTATATGTCCGCTATTTTTAATCTGTTATAAGGTGCTGTGGTAGAAAAGCTGCTGTATGTGAGATTAGTGGTGAATGCTGTAATAATGATAAATTCAGGTAAAACAAACTCTGCTTTGGATTAGTTGCAGCCATAGACATAGACAGTCTTATCTGCCTATTAAATGACATTCATCTTTAGTTTTTTAACAACTTCACCAGAATATTTTACACCCTCTCACCCCCCACTCTCGAACAGAAACACACACCCATCCACACACACACACACACACACACACACACACACACACACACACACACACACACACACACTACACACTACATTTTCTGTTGCATTTAACTACAACACACACACCCCAGGCTGCTATTGGGTTCAGCAGCTTGGATTTATTTACACTTCTCTGTGATATGGATATTGTGACGATGATAGATTTGCAGTAATGTGTGCAGCCCTACCCCCTTGTGGCTTCACAATACTTTAGCCATTGCTCACACACTTATGCATCGATTCAAACAGCAATCCCTCCTGGGATTGGAAATGGCTTCAAAATGGCGTCTGGGCAAAGATGAGTTTTAAAGGGCTTGGGATGTAAACATGGAGCTGGTTGGCAGCTCATTTCTAGCGGTATAATCATATTTCTAACTAAGAGCATTATGGGTAATGAGGAGACACTCTAATGAAAAGCTGTCTGTTTGTGATTAGGAGACCCTACCAGGAGCCAGGGTCAGTGGAGGCTTGTCCAACCTCTCCTTCTCCTTCAGGGGTATGGAGGCTATCAGAGAAGCTATGCATGGAGCATTTCTCTATCATGCCATCAAGGTAACTATGGTTATAGTGTTGCATCCACATACCCAGAAACAGCTGCCTTTCTATCTTCTCTAATCAGTTGTTGTGAATTGCCATCACACCTAAAGATGACAGAGGCACAACTTGTTGTTATGACGATATTATGATGTCATAGCAGGAAGATTCAAATTCAGTTCAGTTTCTCTGCTCCTGCTGGTCAGGAGGCTCATTTCTACTGAAGTATTTATACGTCTTCTGTGTAACAACTGATATGTTCTTAGTGACTGTTGAAAAAAGTCCATGTGGAAAATATCAGCCTGTGAGATCTAATCTCATTCAGATTAGCTGTTCAGAACAGGATGAACGTAAAAATGAATGAAAAGTGTAAAAACGTCTAAAATAAATTGCAAATTCTGGAGACTGGAAATAATAGCTTTCTATATTTTTTATCTTAAGGGACTTTTTGTGGCCTTTATTTAACAATACACTGACAGGACAGCGGGTTGTAAGACAGGAGGAAGACATGTGACAAAGGTCAACAGGTCAGGATTTGAACCAGTGACTGAGGCCTCTGTCTATGGGTCACACACTTTACCACTGCCACACCCTGGAACATTTTTTTGATTTACGTCATTTTAGTTCAGATAAAAAAAATGTAATTTATGTTGTTTTGAATATCTATATCTATGTTTTGTTGAAAAATGTTAGTTGTTCTTTTGTTTTTTTGTCCAGCAAGGATTAAAAATAAAGTTTGCAGTTCCATCAGTATTTATCTATTTGAAAATAGGAGTAAAACAGGATTTTTAATATTTATAAAAACATAAAAATTCATAATATTTTACAGTTACATTGACTACCCAGAGTCGATAACTCCTCTGTCTTGCACTACGGACTTCATGAAGTGTTGACGGTGTGAAGTCTGTTCTCTGGGAGTCTTCGCTCCGCCTCCCACCTCTTCTTTACATTTTGTTTCAGGCATTTTGCTGAATACATGAAACTCTTGTGAGATTTAAATGAATTGATGTCATTTCCTGTTTAGAATGGGATGGATATGGGCATTGTAAATGCCGGGAACCTTCCTGTTTATGATGACATCGATAAGGAGCTGCTGTTGCTGTGTGAGAGCCTCATCTGGAACAGAGACGCTGACGCTACAGAAAAGCTGCTGGCCTACGCTCAGGTAGAGGAAACCTGGCAACCATCAGTCCTCCAGGCTGTTGCTATTTCTGCTGCTGTGGATGTTGTTGCTGCTGCTTTGCCTAGACTGACACAAGTCTGCCTCTCATTAACAGAATAAAGGGAAAGGAGGGAAGAAGGTGGTCCAGACAGACGAATGGAGGAAAGCATGTGTAGAAGAAAGGCTGGAATATGCTCTCATTAAGGTAAAAACATTCACTGGCTGGAGCAGACACTGTGTGTATGTGTGTGTGGGTGTCTCCCCTTGGCCCAAAGTGTGTTATGCTTAGATACAAGTGTAAAAATGGATTCCACACACTGTTGTCTGTGTTCCTGTCAGGGAATAGAGAAGTATGTGGTGGAGGACGTGGAGGAGTGCCAGGCTCAGGTGGAGCGCTACAGGAGACCTCTGCACATCATCGAGGGGCCCCTGATGAACGGCATGAAGGTGGTGGGGGACTTGTTTGGAGCCGGGAAGATGTTTCTGCCACAGGTGCCCCTGTTATTCACCTGCACTCATCGTTTCAGTTTTCATCATATCATCTGTATGCCATTCATTCTAGTCATGCCATTAATGTTAACAGTAATGTAAACAGTTCTGAAGTTGAAACTATAAAATGACATTTCCATGTGTGGCTCAAACTGTCCTGCTGGTTTAAAGACCCAGCTACAGGAAGAGCTTCGAGTAACGCAGTTTAGTATGCAGACAACAACGTATAATAATTGTTCAAAGTTGAACATTTCCCCAATGAGAATTGTTGCCATAACAACAGATTGTTGTTGAATCTAAAGGCTCTTGGTGAGGACCAGAACTCATCTGTCTGTACTGATTCTCACTAAGTACTGTTGTCACCGGCCACTATATTAGGTACAAGCAGCTGTTCCAATCCTTCACAGATGGTGAATCAGCCAATCACATGGAAGCATCTCCATACTTTTAGTTAGCACCCTACAGATGTGAGCGGACAGCAGCAGATGTGCTTTCACTGTGTCGATCTAAATAAATGACTTATTTCTTGAGTTAGTCCCACAGTGTGGTATAGGTAAAATGTGCCTAGCATCAGTCAGCAGGTTATTAAGTAGAACTAAATTGACAATTTGATAATACTTCTGTACTATTATTAATGTTGTAAAATCAACAGTTGCCCCAAACTGCTTTACTTATCATATTTCCAGGTAATCAAGTCGGCTCGTGTCATGAAGAAGGCAGTCGGTTATCTGATTCCCTTCATGGAGAAGGAGAGAGAGGAGATGATGGCAGCATCAGGATCAGCAGAGGAGACGGTCAGCAGCATTGTTTTATGACATGTTTTTTTTAACATAAAAAAACATTCAAATTTTACACAAACTTTTTATGTGAGAAAATTGGTGTTTTTCACCCTGTGGGATAGAGTAAGGTGGTTCCCATCAAACACATCACATAACAATAACAAACTTTATTTGAAAAGGGATAATGTACAACTCCAACATAAATGTCACCATTTGATGCGCTGTACCAAGTGTTAGCAAAGCTAATTCACAGTTGCAGTGCAAATTAGCTAACCCTGGCAGTGCAAGTTAACCTGATACTAGTCTATTCCTAACCCTAACCCTAACTAAAACTTAATTCACACCTTACCTCTAAATGTTCCCCTGACCAAAAGCAAGGAGTCCATCATATTACTCCTGTATATGATAACTCTGGTCTGGACATATTAGAATATTCATTTCCTATGCTAACAATGACATCAGCAGTGATGACGTCACTGTTTGAATTAATCTCTCTCTTGAATGTAGCACACAGACTGTTTCCAGACCTGTTTCTGTTTCAGACAGGTATTAAACTTCTCCAGGAGCTGTTAAAATTATATGAAGGCACAGAATCAGCCCAGTACAGGTTCACATTCTCACCTGGTATAAAGTAAAATTTTAGGTGCTTGAATTACACCGAAGACAAATTAGTTTAATAAAAGCATGTCATGAATATGTGGGTGTGTATTCCATCTGAAGTCCAGAGCATACTAGCTTCTTTGTTGCTTTTACTACCACTACATGATATGCATATAGGATATAACATAAACAGCACTCTTCCTCTGAATAGTCTGATCCATTCCTCTGTCTGCAGGATCCCTATCAAGGCACCATAGTTCTGGCTACAGTTAAAGGAGACGTCCATGATATCGGCAAGAACATCGTGGGCGTGGTCCTGGGTTGTAACAACTTTAGGCAAGTCCACTTTCAATCTCTGCTGCTGTTTATTTTTCCTTTTTGTTTTTTTTAAGTTACCATTTTACATTTTCTTGATTTCTTTTTTGTTTCATATTGTTAACTTTACCTTAGTTGTTAATATTAATCCATTCACACATTCACTTTCACATCTACACATTCACTGCTAATGACCTGAAAAACAACTTCAATCATACCTGATGGTCTAGTGGCAGCAGCAGTGAAAGGCTGAGTTTTTTTAGAAGGTTAGCAGCTCATTGGAAAAGTTTCTTTTATTTCTCCATTTACAGAATCTAGAGAGATGTTTGTGCTTAGCGACAAAGTCAACATTCCTATCTGTCTCTATGTTTGATGGAATCAGTTAGGTGAGGGATTACTTTTGGAAACCAACAAGAAAATATTTAAATAATTAGTAAGGAATAAATATGAGTTCACAATATTGTCTGTAAAACAAAAGTCTATGGTGAAGATTCTTAGCCATCCATGGCACATTAATACTAAATGCTTTAATGCTAACTAAATGCTGAAGACATTTCAGAACAAGAGAAGCCTTTTGGATAAGAGACAAAGGGTCTTTCTGAAACTAGAGAAGTCCTGTTGCTTTTTACAGAAGTAATGTTCATTTCTTGTTGTTACACAAGAAATGGAGTATTTGTGACATGAGGGGTCTTTAGAAGAGCTGATGCTCTGTGGAATCTGTTGACTGAACCTTTGGGATTTGACCTTCTGACCCTGCCATGAAATTTAAGGCCAGAGAGTTTTTCTACCACTGATTGTCCCTTCCTCTGGAATGAGATACATCAAGCTGCATCTACGGTAAAGCTGTGATTCACTGCTTCTGGAGAATTGACCAGCTTGTGTTTGATCTGTTGCAGGGTGATCGACCTGGGTGTCATGGTGACCTGTGATCGTATTCTCAGGGAGGCTGTAACACAGAAAGCTGGTATGATTAAGGCGTGCCTCATGGCACAGGTTTCTGGGTAACTGGAGATATTGTTTACAGTAGGACTGTGTAGAATAGAATCAGGAAAATAGAGAGCTATAAAAACACATTCCCTGGTAAATGTTGGGAACACTGGCAAAATGTTGAAAGTTAAATTAAACTGGACATATTTAAATGTCGTGTGACTCTTGCACTGCTCACACTTTCACTTAAAATGGATGAGAGGGTTAGCAGGATGTCAGTGGGGTGCAGCAGACCCCCATCTGGGTGGAAAACGAACTCCATTTGGGGTTGTTTCCTCTGCTGTGGTGGGTTCACTCCCAGATGACTCTAGAAGATGTAGTTGTTCCATAGATACCTGCCAACGTTGGATGGATGGTATGGTTCCACTCCAATGCAGCCACCTCTGATGTGTTTTGGTACTCTGTTTGTGTGACAGTGAACTCAGTCTGGCTGAGTCAGTTGTCAAAACACAGATTTCTAAAGAGTTCAATAAATGTCTATGGATCGCCGGGCAAACAACCATGTCTGGAACCTCATTTCAGGTCTCTGTGGGCCACAGATACCTGTAGCCCTGGGGAAATGTGGGCCTATGCATTAAAATGCAAAATAATAGTATATAACTAAAAAATTCCTGCAGAAATTTTAATGGGGCATGCCAAAGTGTGCCTGTCGGCTTTTAATCAAGCGTTCTGAGGCAAAAAATTAGCATTAATGCTAAAGAAAGCTACAATGTAGTCAGTAACCTGTGTAGAGTCAGAAACATGTTGACTAAGCTCTACCTGTACCATTCATTTCGTTAAAATTAATGCATAAGGTGAAATTAGCCAAAATGCTAATGTTAGCGTGATTGCTGTCAGTAGCATGTGGGGCATCACTAGCATGTTCTCTGTCATTGACTTCCTCCATTCAGTATACTAAACATGGCTAATAAGTAAGAAAATTGGCTAAAAGCTTAATTTAGGTAAAATGCTAATGCTAATGCATTCGCTTGCGCAAGCCAGTGCCATAACTTGCGAAAAAATGCTAATAAAGGCTAACACTATTGCACCGCCTACGGCGGTGTACTAACATGAGAGGAATATGCAGGCTTTTATTTTGAAATGTTCAGTAAGCTTCATTTGAAATGGCAACACTAATCC
>NW_015114770.1:67526-68400 GCF_001443285.1 Poecilia latipinna | reverse complement strand
GCAAGGCAGTTCACTATCCTGAGAAAAAAAAAAACATAAAAAAAGCTTAATATTATTGCACCGCCTATGGCGGTGCACTGACGTGAGAGGAATATGCAGGCTTTTATTTTGAAAGTTTCAGTAAGCTTCATTTTAAATGGCCACACTAATCCAATGTGTAACAGTGGTTTGGTGAATCCAACTATATAATGCCCAAAACAGCAAGTAGTTCTAAATGCCAGCTCAGCCCTCCTCTGTAATAATTGAGTGCTCCACCATGTTGTAGTTCTGACCTCCTGCTCTGCCCTCTGAATTAAAGTGTCCCGCCATGTTTAGAACTACAGAGTCTTTGTAGTCCAAACCAGCAGCTCTGCCTTTCTCTGTATTCTGTTGCTATAGCGATTAATCCTCAGCCAACTGCTGTGTGTGTGAGACAGAAAGCTGGAGAAGGATTTCTATCTTTATGAGACACCCAGTCAGTTTTAATGAAAAAAGCAGTACGAACAACTGCTTCCCGTTCAGGATCCGTAAGCCCGATCCAAAAACCGTTTGAAGCATATGAGAGGGCTATTTGTCATCTCCAATAGTACCGCGATTCACATCTGTAGGTCACTCACAGAAATAGCAGCGATGAGAGAAAAATGGTGTGCACTGAGCTCAGAAATTTTTCAGAAAAGTCTGAAAATGAATGGTGGAGTGCCTGAAGGTACCCTGTCACTTGATTTTGCTCTGAAGCACCTTGACAGAAAACCGTCAGCCCTAGAAAAATTTTGAAGACATTTTACCGGAGCAGGCATTCGTATCAATGTCATGACCGACTTTCATACCAATAGAGCAATTTTTGCACCCATGACAGCGACCTCAAAATTATTTTGGGGTCAAAATTCCACTCTGT
>NW_015114770.1:33040-63704 GCF_001443285.1 Poecilia latipinna | reverse complement strand
AGTTGATTCCCCCGTCCTGTTCGTCTGGAGCCGGGGCTGAGTATAACAGGGAGTCTCTAAGAATCCAGCCCCGCTTCGCTGACACACATCGTTTAACCAGGCAGCTATTTAGAAACCACTTGGGGGGCCCAGGAGAAACAGTTTGGGAACCACTGCTTTAACAGGAGATGTCTTACTTTTAATTTGCTCTGGAGATTTTTGATGATGTTTGCTTCTCAGTGTACCACTTTTAGTTTCTTTTTTTTCCTGTTATGACTTTGTGCCAATGATGTATTTATTTATGCTATATTTAGTTGTGTTCTACTGCGTGCTGATAGAAATGTGTTTGTTTGGAGCAGATGTCATTGGTCTGTCAGGCCTCATCACTCCCTCTCTGGAGGAGATGATTTATGTGGCGAAAGAAATGGAGAGACTTGGAATGACAACGCCTTTGCTGATTGGAGGAGCTACCACATCAAAGTAACTTAACCATACACTGACACATAGGATATATTTTTAAAGAAAACTGTGATTTAAATATTGTAATGACCCAAAGTGTAGTGTTTCAGTGCTGTTTGTTGTGTAGGACACACACTGCTGTGAAGATTGCACCCTGCTACAGTTCTCCTGTAGTTCATGTCCTTGACGCCTCCAGGAGTGTGGTGGTGGTAAGTCATTTATTCTGTCTGCCATGGAGGAACCAGCTGAAGGATGGTAGAGGTCTGGTGCAGGACCAGCTTTGCATGTATTAGTGTCTCATGTGGCTCATTAAAACTGCTGTCACAGTGACTTATCTTTCTTTTTTTCACATAGATACTACAGAAAGTAGTAAAGTGCATGTCTGGAAACATTACCATCAAAATCCTGCCTTGTAGCTGAAGTGTGTGTGTTCCTTCTGCTCTGTTATAAAATAGTGTGTAAAGGGATAGGATGTATTATTGTTTCAGGACAGAGTCAGACATCAAAACCATGATTGTTTTATTTCTTTTGTCGCATTTAAAGATCTCAGTGGATAGAATTAAATGTTCTGTTCACTGTCAAAATATCCCCAAGTGACCAAATAGATATTAGCTTATTAATCTGTAAATATAACCACCTCTACTCAAGTAATAATACTAACACATTTTATTTATAAGGCACTTTTCATGACACTCAAGGACACAGTACAGTAGTAAAGATTAAAAAACAAAAACAGAAACATGAGTCAATCAGAAAAAAGTAGTAATGTAGGCATGGCAAAATATGCCCTATTGTGATTTTGAAATTATTTTTTATAAATAGCAAAGCTTCTGTTGCAAACATTGTCAGATAATACATGAGCTATCTTGGACATGAGTGTGTGAATGTTTAACAGAGAGAAAATTGACTTTTTCCACTAGAAGTGTCCACTAGTGTCCATTCTAGAGGTGAAAGTTCCTTGCAAATTGAATCATTTCCACAGCTGCCGCTGAGCTGCATTTGGACCAAATCATGTTCATGGTCCTTTCTGGTGCTGAAATTATTTGGAGCTCATGTTTTTTTTTTTGTAGAGGTGAGAAGTGTTTTTCTTGGTTTGGTTTGAGTCTACTGGTGTTCACCCAGTTCTGTGTCTGTGTCTCAGTGCTCCCAGCTGCTAGATGAGGAAATGAGGGAGGAGTATTGGGAGGATGTGAAGGAGGAGTATGAGGAAGTCAGACAGGAGCACTACGACTCCCTGAAGGTGAGAGTTGGTATTGGTGGAGAAGAGGGCTTCTCTGGTTCCAGGAATCTCTTTATCCCATTAAGAACAAACGAGTATCTCCTTGGAATGTAGAACATGCAGAGAAGTGAAATGCTGTCCTTCCTCCCTGTGTTGCCTCTAGGACCGTCGGTATCTTCCCCTGTCTGAGGCCAGACAGAAGGCTTTGCATTTGGACTGGTTCTCTGAGCCTAGACCAGGTAAGTCAGTGCAGATCGGTGAATTTCAAACTAAGAACATAAATCTGTTTAATGACTGTCTCAGCACCAACAGAGCTGATCAGTGTGTCTTTGTGTTGCAGTGCGCCCTCAGTTCTTGGGAACTCGTGTGTTTGACTGTTACAATCTGAACAGTCTGCTGCCCTTCATCGACTGGAAGCCTTTCTTTGATGTGTGGCAGCTTAGAGGGAAATACCCCAACAGAGGATACCCCAAGATCTTCAATGACAAAACTGTTGGTATGAGCTTCTCCTTGCGTTTTCAGACTGCTGTCCTGCTTCTGCCAACACCTGCCATCCATCCATTTGTTTTCTTCTCAACAGTAGGTTGGTGTTGAGAAGGAAGCTCTCTGGGCTTCTTCTACTACTTCTTGCACAAAAAAAACAAAGAAGTGCTGAACAAGGACTAGAACAGTTCTTCTGTCATCAGTGGGTTGCCAGTTTGATACCCTCTCTGTTGTGTCCTTGGGCAAGACGCTTCACCCACTGCCTGCTGGTGGTGGTCAGGGGGTCCGGTGGTGCTGGTGCATGGCAGCCTTGCCTCTGTCAGACTGCCCCAGGGCAGCTGTGGCTACTGTCCAGCAGCTTGCCACCATCGGTGTGTGAATGAATGTAGAGTGAAGTGCTGTGGACTTGGTGATTAAATTATTGGATACTCATCTAACTTTATTGTATTGTTACTTGTTATATCCTGAACTAGCAGGAGCATGTAAATATCCAGGACTGAACCCTGGTGTACCTACATTAACACATTTTGAGGATCCTATTAGTTGTTTGAATGTTATAAATATTTTTACCTGGATGAATAAAAAGCATGATCTGTGAAACTAAGCTCCATTTGCTGAAAGCAGAGTTTGATCTCTGGATTTTTATCACCATATCACAGATGTTTTTTAACAAGCATGAGGTTTGATGTAGCACTTTCAACATACCATTAGATTACGAATATGAAGCTGTTTTTGATTCATCTTTCCTTTCCCAATGTCACAAGAGTAATTGATTGAGAATCCTTAATGTTCTCAATCAGCTGCAGGAGGCTTCAGGCTCTGCCTTTTCTGTCCTTGGTTTGTTTTATTGCTTCATGGTTTTTAAAGCTTTGTGCTTCTGTTTTGCTCTTGAATGTTCTACATTTGAATATTTGGAACTCCTCTGCATTCCTTACACTCAACTACAGAACATGGTTACATCAGCAGTATGTGTGATCAGGCTGTAAGTCTGAATAACTGACTGATGTGGTGCTGTAGGTCCAGAGGCTCGCAGAGTCTTCAGTGACGCCCAGTTACTGCTCCATCACATGATCGACAGCAACAGTCTGAAGGGGCGGGGCCTGGTGGGCTTCTGGCGAGCTCAGAGTATGGGTGATGACATCAACGTGTACAAAGATGACGTCACAGTTCACAGAGATACGAAGCCAGTCGCCACATTTCATGGCTTACGGCAGCAGGTGAGAGTCTGGATCAACTTTGTTATAGTTGGGCGAACACCCACCTCACAGCCCGACTCTTTCTCTGGGAGTGTAAGGGCAGGGCAAGGCGAAGCATTAGCAGTAAGGGAATGTGTGTGTCTTCTGCAGGCGGAGAAAGACAGCTCCAGCTCAGAGCCCTTCCTGTGTGTTTCTGACTTTGTGGCTCCTGTGGACAGCGGCGTTCCCGACTACATTGGGCTGTTTGCAGTAGGTGTGTTTGGAGCGGAGGAGCTCAGTCAGCGGTTCCAGGCCCAGGGAGACGACTACAACAGCATCATGGTCAAGGCTCTGGCTGATCGCCTCGCTGAGGTGATGTATGCAGGATGAAACCTTAACACCATAAAACTGTGAACATGTTAATGATTCACAAAATATATATAAGGATTAATAATAATTTAGATGATGTTGATGGTAACTTGGAGGATTGCACCAGGAGCAATTTAAAGCCAGTGATCTGTGCCAGGTAAAATTATTCAAAATTGTGATATCTCATATTTTTTACATAATTATTAAAAAAGACAGTACAACAGTACAGCAAAGCTGCTTTCAGCGGCCCAGTTCATCGGACCCCGGCTGCCGTCCAGCTCTGGCTGACAAAACAGCTTCAACCAGAGAGGTTAACTAGAAATAACTGAGATAATTAATGTCTGTTAGATTAAAATGGGCCATCTTTACTGAATTATTTAAAACTGGAGATGTCTGCTGCCTCTGCCCCAGGCATTTGCTGAGGAGCTCCATGTGCGTGTGCGTAAGGAGCTGTGGGGCTACAGCTCTGACGAGGTTCTGCAGGCCTCAGACCTGCACAGAGTCCGCTACCAAGGAATCAGACCTGCAGCCGGATACCCCAGCCAGCCCGACCACACGGAGAAACTCACCATGTGGAGGCTGGCTGCTGTTCAGAAGGAGACAGGTGAGAGCAACAAAACATGTCTGGGTTCTCACAGCGTTTCATCCCTTTATCTGCTCTCTTTTCCAAACATCCTGTTTGAAACTGTGTGGAAGCCAGAATTGCAAAAAACTTTTAACAAACACTCCAAAACACAAAGTTGTTTATGACAGGGTGATGTTAAGATGCTGTGATGAACGCCGACCAGGGTCTGTCTGAATACTCCTCGTGTTTAATGATCAATAAAGGTTCATTTTGGTTGTTTAAATGCAGTCAAATAATCTTCTTGAACAGATAGAAAAATATGATTTGGCACCAATAATGTAAACGTTTCTTAAGAAAGTAGTATTTCATGGATTATTTGCCTGTAAATAAATGGCAGCATGATGAGGGTGCTAGCTTGTTTCTCCAAGTCTTTACTTGCCCTCAAAATATTTATATTCATATATTAAGCATGACCTGCTTATTCAGATGGAAGTCTGATGCGTAGACCATCTGATTTGTTAAATCACAGCCCGTCTGCAATCCCAGCTGGACTAACTGAATCATCTTGGCAGATTAAAATAATCCTCTGCTCAGATTTAGAAAACTGCTCTGTTTGAACAAGTAGCAACACAAAAAACCATAGAAGAAGCTGTTTCAAAAGTATTCAGCACTCCAGGTACAATTATTACTTCATGACAGACAGACAGATATGATCATTGGAACATAATAAAACTTTCTGTTGGCACCACCAGGGGGAGCTCTAGTATTGTCAGCTCGCTCTTGTACTACATTACAACAAGATTAAGAACCATGAAGGCTCTGATGTCACTGGATGTGGGACACAGTGGAACTCTGTAAATCAGATTTGTGTTTAGATCTATGTAAGGTATCACCTGTTCATTTTGGCTTTGTATGTGGTGTGTGTGTGTGTGTGTGTGTGTGTGTGTGTGTAGGAATTGGCCTGACAGAGTCTCTGGCCATGACACCAGCTGCCTCGGTCTCTGGACTTTACTTCTCACACCCTCAGGCTTCGTACTTCGCTGTGGGAAAAATCACCAAGGAACAGGTGATTCAGTTCATCACAGATTCAGTTTCAACACACTTTACAGACAAACATCAGTTAACTGTGAAGTTATTTACAGATTCAGTTAGGCAACTTGGTGCAGTTAAATTAAGTGTTTCAGAGATAATTACATACTTTTAATTTCAATTTTAGTTATAAAATAATGCAGCTGGTTCGTTTTCCTATATCAGTTGGGCAAATGTTTTCTGTCCCTTCTTCTGGATGAGCTTGTAGAGTCATTGGACAAGAACAACTCCCTTCACCAGAACCATCTCAGTGTGAGGAGTCATCTAAACCAGTAGCAGACAGAACAACACAGGAACACTGATCCAGGAGTACTTTCTATGGGAAAGAAAAGAAAAGGGTTAATGGGAAGAGGAAGTTATTGGCAACAATTGCTCAGCTTATATCCCCCTCCAGGAAGGTGTCTGCTAAACACTAGGCCAGAACAGGAAGAAAACAGAAAGACAACATAAAGTTAACAGCAGCAATAATTGTGGACAATATGTAATAAAGAGTAGGCTGGTGGTAATTATCTCCTCCAGCAGCCTAATCAAAGAAACTCCAACTATAAGCTTCATTACAAAGAAAACTTTTAAGCCTCATTTTAAAAGTAGATAAAACCAATAAAACTGGGATCTGGTTTCTCAGGAGAGGAGCCTGATCACTAAGGATCTGCCTCCTATTTTACTGTTAGAACCTCAAGGAACCAGCAGTAAACTTGCAGTCTGTTAGGGACATATGGGCCAATCAGATCTCTGTATAATGGCGGTGATTATTATGGACTGTGAGAAGGAGAGTCTTAAATTCGATCCTGGGTTTAACAAGGAGCCAACGAATAAAAGCTAAAATAGGAGAAATATGATCTCTGTTTTAATTTTCAGAACTCTTGCTGCAGCATTTTGGATGAGCTGAAGGCTTTTAACTGTATTTTGTGAACTTTCTGATAGTAAAGAATTATAGTAGTCCAGCTTTGAAGTAAGAAATTCATGGACTAGTTTTTAGCATCACAATAATCTGTAGATTAAAAAAGGAAATTGTAGAATCTGTCTAATATGGGATTTAATAACATGTTGTGGTCAAAAATAACACTGAGGTTCTTTACTTTATCACTGGAGGCCAACTTAACAGATCATCATGATGTTTCTCTGTTGGTACCACTAAAGAATCATGACCACATTTAGGTTCTCTTCTGTATCCCAACCTAAATGAGGCCTTTAGCTGTGCAGTATCTTCCTTGTACTTTCTGCAGATTTTCAGCTCAGATCGATGAGTTGATGTTTTCCTTTGACAGAATTTGCTTCTTTGCTCCTCTGCCTGTCAGACTGCATTTCTCTATAAATCACTGACTCGCCTTTCATGCTGATGTTGTCAGAACTCTGCTGTGGTACCATCAAGGTTCTGTAGAGAACCTCTCAGGAGGAGATGTGGTGGAGCTAGCTGGATCTCCTACAGCTGAACCTCTGACCTGTGCAGCTTCCCTTTCAGCTGAAATATTCATATCAGCTACTGTTTATCCAAAGTGTTTTGGCTGCTCCAATAACTGTAGCCAGGCTAAATGCTAATGCTAGCACAAAGTGAATTTAGCACCTATTTCTTAGTGGCCTGCTGATTAGATCAGCAGTTGGGTTCTGTCACTGCTCCTGATATAACATGACGAAAAAAGCTGTTCTTAAAAAAATCAGTTAATCTCTTTGCAGTAAATGATTCTGAGCATTTTACATCAGTTGATCTCTGCTAACAATACAGACAGTTCACTAGAAACCCCCCAGAGGGAAACAGAAATGAGAAAATCACAAGATGACGACTTAAACCTGAGACCCAGAGCAACATCCAGACTGAGGTTCATTGTGTGCAGGTGGAGGACTACGGCAAGAGGAAGGGGACGAGTACAGAGGAAGTGGAGAGGTGGTTGGCTCCCATCCTTGGCTACGAAAAGGAGGCGTAGCGTCGTGGATCAGCTGAGGCTGGAATGATGCTGTGCTGTTCTGTGGTACCACATGCTGCTGCATTTATTACCCACAATGCCTCAGTGTTCGACTTCAAATGGGAATATTTCAAAGTGTTCAGGACCAGTCTGCCACAGTCAGATCAGCTGGTTTTTTGCACTATTCCTGTTTTAGAGTTGGTTTAAAATGTGTACTTGAGATAAAAATTTCATATTAATTTCATATTAGTCAATTTTATTTCATTTTTTACAATGACTATTTGGTTAGAATAATCAGAGTGGTGCCTTGGAGGCTGCAGTGTACTGTCACACATCATCAGGGATCTCAGCATAGAGCAGGGCTGCTGCTGCAGCAACAGAGAGATCCTTAAAAATCAATAAGTATTTCATTTGTAAGCCATGCAGCTGTTCAGAACATAAAAGAAAGTGGGATATTTTATTGCTTTTATTTTTTATTAATAATCTTCTGATATGATCAAACTGCTAATTCTGTTTCTGGAGACTCTACAGGTGCAGACCTTCAGCTTCGACTCAACATTGCTACACCATTCTGGCATTTGTTAATGGTACCTAAAATTACTATTGATGTCAGTTTTTCCTTATAATTTTGAAAATACATTCAGAAGGTAGTCTTGAGTTTATGTTTCTGATGAATGAACATGTTTCTATTGTCTGATAAATCCCAAAGTATCGTTATAACAGTGTTAAATGTGTTTGCATGTTTGTAATTGAGCAGCTTGGAGTAAATAACAAAGATGAAACTTTTTCAGTTTCATCTAAAAGATGTAAGTAAAAATCATTTATGCAAACGTTTTTTTTTTAGAAATTAGGAGAATTTGTACTAAACTAGGTTTTAAACTAACTTCTAGTTGACTGAAACTGGAAAGCTAACCTTTTTTAACATTGTTTTTACAAGCATTATTATTTTTTTCACTAACTGGTGCTCTATGTTTCTTCCTACTGATCTGCTGTGAGGAAGTTCTCAACGTCTTAACTGGAGAAGCAACTGAGAACAAACTGCTGCTCATGTTGTGTCATAAAGCCCAGATGCTGCAGCTGGGTGTCAAACTGACAGCTTGGTATTTTTTAGTCTTTCTAACTGAAATAATGATGGTAACTTGTTGAACATTGTGAGCTGTTATAATAAATGTTTCATAGATAAACTGTCATGTTTCCTGTGTTTTAATTCTTATGTTGACTGAAGTGAGAGCTCTTTGAGCCTTTCCCAGCTGTTAGATAAATGAATGTTCCAACAGGAGGACGTCGTCTCGCTCTCGACCAACTACCTGCCAGAAAGACCAGCAGAAGCAGCAGTGGTCTGTGGTGCAGCGGTTAGCTTTGCTGCCTCTCGGTAACCTCACTGATTCACATCTCAGATGTTTGAACGTGTGTGTTGGGTAAAGCGGGGATTCTGTTTTGTGATGCAGGGTTAATCATCTGATGGCTCCCAGGATGAGGAATGTTCCTTCACTCAACTAGATGGTGTTCTCAAATTCTTTACTGTCTTGATGTCATGCAGTCATAGTTTGTCTGTTGTTTCCTCACATTATTTTTTTTTCTGTTAAAACTAATTTATTCTCAATAATAACTTCCAAATTCATATTCTCCCAGAAATGAAAATGGTTTATTTTGCTGCCTCTAGGTAACTTTAAATTCAGGTTGAACTGGGTTCAAAATGCCAGACAGCAGTATAACTTTATAAAGGGTCAATATACACTATTTGTGCTTTAAAGAATCTACATCTGATCTATGATAATTCATTGATCATTTCAGATCTTTGATTATTAATAAAGCTGATCAAAATTGGTTAAAATGGCAAAAATAAAAAATAGTGGACCTGTCTGCCATGCTGTACGACTGAAGCCATTTGCAGGATTGTGTTGTCATTATTTGTGGACCTACGGAAAAAACTCAGCAACTATTGAACAAGTTCAAAGTTGATTTTCTACTCAAAGGTCCAGAACTTGAGTAAAAAATGCAGAGCACTCTAACTTAACATAAGCTTAGAATTTAATTTGTTAAGCAGGACGGGGGTCTGCTTATTTTCAGCCTGATCCGTTTCGACTTCATTAAGATAATGTTGTCATTTCTATTCTTAAAACTAAGATGGACATCGACTTCTGTGTGTTGCAGCTTTTGTGATGACATTACATGATGATAGTGTCGTCACTGCAGGCCGACAGTCTGAAACTTGGAGCCCATCAACAGTATGTCTACACAATGTGAGGAAATGGAGAAACAAATCTATAAGAACTGATTTTTTACTTTGAATTTCCAATCATGACTGAGTAATAATGTTTGCCTGATTATCAAAACAGCCTGAAAAAAACAGAACCTGAACAGAGCAGACCTGCACACTGCTGCATCCATAAAGCACAAACATGACAAAGATGATTCTGTTCCTGGCAACCATTTAGAGCAGCTCTGTTCTGAAAAAAATGTTTTGAATCATATCATTTTCTTTCTACTTCACAATTGTCTATTGCTTTGAGTTGGTTTTTCATATTAAATTCCAATTAAATATAATTATGTTTGTGGTTGCAATGTGAAAATATGAAACTATTTCAAGGGTATTGATACTTTTGCAACCCACTGTATATCTCTTTTGGGTCTCATGAACCATTGAAACTGTATGTTTTACACAAGACTGTAGGAAGTTGGATGGGGAATTTTTTCTCTCTCCAAGGAATACATCATGGAAATTCAGACAAGCAAACGCCTCTAATATTGGAAACTCTTGATGGAAGCCAGTCATGCCAACTCTTTCATCAGGATCCTTTGGGAAAATTTAGATTCTGGCCATGACCATGTAAAGTAAAACCAGTCTTTGTAAAATAACTAAGTTGGTTATTGTATATCCAACAGGATATATAGTGATATGTAGTAAGAATATATAAGCTCTTCCCACGTCCACCGGCAGAGGGCGCAGGCTGTTCAATAAAGCGCACGCGCACACGCTCGCTCACACCTGGGCTGCTCCTCCTCCGCCAAGCGCGCGCCATCCAATGAGCTGGGACCTCCTCCGCTCCGGCTCTCTGCGCCTCAGCCGCAGCATCATTCCCTTTCCCTAGCCTGGATCCCACTCTGCAGGCTCAATCCGGGAGACAGCTCACCATGGCTGACCTGGGAGAGGGAGAGGATGAGATCCAATTCCTGCGAACAGTAAGTCTGCGTCAGGTCCCTCCGCAGGCGGCTGTTGGCTGGGTGTCCACTGCGTCTGTGTGCGGTGTGGGATGGATGGTAGGGAGTTTACCGCATTAAGATGACAGCCCCGCTTCATACAAGTCATTGGTCTGGGAGTCCGCATCCTGCTGACAGGAGGAGGGAAGAGATGTGGGAATATAATGATGGAGGAAAAGAAGAAGGATGGTGAATGATGGTGAAGGTGTATAGTACAGCCAGCGGTAGTGCCATTGTTCCAAAGTGGAGTTTTGAGGAAGATCCAGCCTGTCAGTGGCGATGTGTGCATGTACTGGTGTACTGGGCGGGATGGTGCGGTGCAGTGCGGTGCAGCCTGCTGCAGCTGCCTCACTTCACTGAGTTTGTTTCCTGCAGTCAGGTGAAATCAGCTGCTGGGCTGCATGTCAAAAGACAGGAGCTGTTGCTTTACAGCATGCCACGCGTGAATCGTCACGTGAAGCCACTGCACCTATGGCTGCGGGCTTTTTAAGGGAAGCCACTGGCAAACATACAAAATGTTCTAAGACTTATTACGTAAGCCGATATGCAGTTTATTGTGAACTTGTCTGCTTCTCTGTCAAAACGTGCATGGCAGCTTTGTCACAAAGACACTTTTTGTTCTTTTTGCGAGGCCGTTAGCAGCTGATGAAACGGGGAGCTGACTGACTGCAGTGGCGTTGATGCTCGAAAACCTCCAGAACGAGATTATTGGTGGGAAATTTTGGGATGTGTTGATTTTAAAGCTGCACTGCACCACATGGATTTCCACTGAGTCACTTGACTATTTGTACAATGAATGATGTCTTTTAGAGGCCAAGACAAACATCAGACACTAACAATCACCCATAACTCTGCAGTCCTGTGTGTTCTGCTCCAGTCTGAGTTTGAGTTTCCATTCCTGCAGTTGGCAGCTGGCCACAGACACCAATCCAACAAATACTCAATTATATGTATGGTGTGTAGCTTCCATCCAGCTTCACATGATGTGAAGAACAGGCATCAAACTGAATAACCAAAGACAACAGAAAGACTCATCTTTACACTATAATAAGCACTACAACTTAAAAAAAAAATAGTCTGGAAATACAGACAAATTTCAATGGACAAGTTCATCTTTCATGAAAAAGTGAACTGTTGGTCATTACAAATCTCTCCACACAAATCTAAATCTACCAAATCTTTAGAGGCGAGTTAATTTCCCCATCACAAACTCATAGAACTAGAAGTTTGAGGACATTTAGATGTTCCCTTCCATGTCCTCAGCTGAGAGTCATACACACTGTAAAAAATAAAACGTAGATTTTATGGTAAAACGCCGGCAGCTGGGGTTGCCGAAATTCCACCATAAAATAAAGGAAACATATTTTACCTGTAATTGTTTTTTTATGGTTGAATTTTGGCAACCACAGCTCCCGGCGTTTTACCTAAAAAACGATTTTACCTGCATGTCATAATGGAGTCTAATTTCTTAACCTACATGCAGAACTCCAGGCGGAGAACAGAAATCAGTTAAATAAGTTTATTGTAAACACAAAATAATGATCAACAATCAGATTTTGGGGAAAGTCTGCAATCTGGATCACTGGAGCACTGGGAGGTAAAAAAAAGAGAGATGGTGAGTTCAGGGGTTGTTGAAAATGGCAGTGACAGACTAAACAGACTGGTCTTACTTGGGTGGAGGAAGGTCTTGTCCGGGAGGAAGAATCACTGTGGTTACCGGGGTTTGGTTCAGATGGAGGGTTGCTGCTTGACTGACCAAGAGGCTGCGGTGGAGGGCGGACAGGTAAGCTTTGGATCACAGAAGGTGAGGAGCGAGTGAGACTGATGATAGGGCATCCAAGGAGGTTTGGTTTACTCCAAAGGTGTCAGTGGAACTCTGGCAACCAGTGGGTCCACAGCATCACGAGAAATAACCCGAGGAAGAAGCACAAAGAGATATCACTTGAAGTCCACAACAGGAGATCACAGTGAGAAGCATGGAGGGCTGGAGTACCAAATACTGGCTAACTCTCTGGATCTGAAGTGTTGGCAGCTCTGTCCTCATATACTCCTCCAGATGGTCTGATTATTTGCAGCTGTGCAGGAATCCAGGAATCAATGGCAACGCCCTCGGGAGGGAACAGCCTCTTGGCACCCTCTGGTGGTAAAAAAGGGGGAAAGTAGCAAAAAGGAACCATTCCAACAACCCAGGTTTCCCAACACCGTAAATTGTTTTTATGGTGGAATTTCGCCAACCCCAGCTGCTGGCGTTTTACCGTAAAATCAAAGTTGTTTTTTTTTTTTTTTACATTGTGGGGTTCCCAGAATTCCACCGTAAAAAAAAAATTACACAGGCGACATGCGCGCCTGTCGCAGCGCCTCGTGCTCCTCTGGATGTTTGTAACTCGGCGCGGATCGCGCACGCCGCCGTTCACACAAACTGGAAGGTCTGGAAGATGGTCTTCCAGACGGCTACAAAGTGAACCCTTAAGAGCTCAGTGAATTCCAACCTGGTACCATAATGGAATCCAACCTGTTCAATACGCCCAGTGGGTTCATTTCTTCACTACTTCTTCACAGTATGGGTGCACCGATTGCAGCTTTCTGGCCAATTACAGAGTACCGATTTTTTATTTATCCTTCTTAGAGTTTTCCAGACAATACTGGAACACACAAAAACACACACAAATTACTAAAGTTTTTTTCGTACTGTCGTAACCATTAAACAATCTCCCCTTCAGTTCAACCTTATAAAGTAGAGACACATTGTTGATGTTACCATTATAAAATAACTTGCAATTAAGTATTGGCAGAGATCAATGTAATTTGTTGTTAGCAGCTGCTGAAAGTAACTAAAAAAGTTACTTTTAATGTAACTTGGTTACTTTCCAAATCAAGTAATCAGTAATCGAACCAAGTTACTTTTTCAAGGAGTAGTCAGTAATCTGATTAAAGTTACTTTTTCAAAGTAACTATGCCATCACTCAACATGACCTGCTGGTCCGGTCTATCAGTCAAACCTCTCATGGGAGAGCAGAGGACAGTGGTTGATTGTTAGACCTTTGCTGAGGTCGATGTGATAAGATATGTGAATAAAATCAGCTTCATATGTAAAAATCGCCCAGTCACTGATCTCTCTGTGATCAAAATTAAGGAAATTGTCACTGATAAATTAGTTGGCCAACAAATTGGTGCATTCCTACTTCAGTCAGCTGTTAGTGGCGTTACAAGAAGATGGTAGCTATTGGGAGAACAGCACTTACCTGACTTACTTAAACTGTTACTATTTTAACAGTTTCAAAATCAAATATACCTTAATCTGCAGTGTAGACTGTCTTAGCACTACCACAGCTAGCTTCCATGCTCTCGGCTTTTGTAGGGTACAGCCAATCAGCAGCAAGGAAAATAAAAGGATTGGCTCCTTTGCAAATTCTAGCCAATGGTGTGCACCTTGGTATTTTCTTTTTATTTTAGACATGCGCAACAAAAAATCCAGTCTTACAGACATTACTATTAAAAAATTGCAATGATTTAGAAATGACTTGGACTCATGTTCCACAGGAAAACCTGTATTCACTGTCTTCACAGTGAGTAGGCGGGATCGCTGTGTGGTTTTGGCTCTGAGGCCAGTCGAGCAGAACAACTGTGCTATGATGTCATTTTTCCGCTTTCCCTGATTTTCTTAATTTTGTGTGATCAGAGATCTGCCAATACTTACATGTGAAACTGATCTTTTCCGGAGATCTTCCTGAAAATCATCCACTGTTCCCATGAGGACCCCCCCCTCCCCTCCCCCCCCCACACACACGGTCACATCTAAACTTCATTTATAGAAGTTTATCTTGGACTCTTGTGCAGATAAAACAAGTTTGTATAGTTTCACGAGTATTATTGAGTGTTTCTGAATTGTTGTAGTCCAACAACAGATTGGAACGCTGAAGGCGCATTGTGGCCTCATAACAGTTATAAAAACTATATGGTATCGGCCAAAATGGGAATTGGCAAGTCAGGCTTTTTGAAGATCAGCCAGATAATTGCGGTCAGTGCACCCTAATATTTAATGGATGAATGATGAATCCAAGAATATTTGGCACTTTTGCATTATCCTTGAACAATGCCAGTAGCATAAGCTTCATGCAGTTTCCATATAAAATACAAAGCTTGTAATTTTTTTCTTTCTGGGTAATTCCATCTGATCAGCTAAAAATAAAAAATAATAATCAAACAATATTTAGCAGAAGCACACAGGTGCAACTGTTAATATTGAAATGAATTAACAACACTTGTTGGAGTACTTTAAGGCCTATATTTTTTTTTATTTAATTTTAAGTGCCGCCATTACTATATGACTACAAAGTCACTGTTGATTTTATGATGTTTGATTTCATGATGTAAAGCACTTGTTGCTGAAATATGCTATACAAATAAACTACCACAAACAAGTAAAGCCAGTATGACAATAAAAAATCCTTGAACCCTTTATTGCAGAAAATTGTAGTATCAGCAACTATTTTGCATGATTGATTTCCTCTGAAGGCGATCAGTTATTGTCCGATGTGTTCATGCTTTTGTTCATTTCCTCTCTGTTTTCCCTTTGATGTCCTGTAAAGCATGTTGCGTTGCCTTGTCTAGGAATAGTGCAGCATAAACAAGTTGTTTTGCTTCATTCTATCGTTTTGGTAGTTTTAGTAGTTTAGCTTTACTTTTTGTGGTTTCTTCACTGTCTCTAATAATGCACGTTGCATTTATTTTTATTTTTCATACAGTTGCTGCACCTCCTTGTTCCATCTTCTTGTTCTTCTAGCTGCTGCTGCATATCCTCATTACAGGGCATTAACTGTAAGTTGATGACAGAGCTTCTGCAATAAAGGTGGGATTCTTGGTTACTATGCAGACTGGTTCTCAGCAGGCCGTGAGTTGCCTCCTCAGCATGGGGTAGCCTCTGTGCCATGGCTGCAGTGTGAGTGCAGATCTTCTGGCAAAGCCTGTTAGCTGATCTGATTCCTGAGTTCCTGCATATGAGATCAATGGCAGCAGTTAAATGTTTCTCCAGCTTTTGTTTTTGCCTTGGATTTGATGTAAGTTGGAAGCTGAATTGACTGTGGGTGAGCAGCTAAACAGAAGACGCAGGGAAAGTCAGGAGATAGCAAGATAAAAAAAAAAGATGAAGTGATGAAATTCAGGTCATTGTATTAGACCTCCACAAGAAATAAGTTCTTCAGTATGAGAATCTAAAGCACCTCAAAGTGAAAGCAACAGGAAAGCTGACAAGATAATAAGGAGAATATTGGTGGAGTATGAACAGAAACTGAGATACTGTTGGAGTTATGAGAGGGAATAATGTCTTTTCTGTTATTAAACATTGACTCAGTAAATAATAAGCAATGCACAGAATCTCTATGGGGCTCTGTGTGTAAAGTTACACACATTTAGCTTTCCATAAAAAAATTAAGTAGCTTGGTCATTGCCTTTCTTTGCAATTCCAGTTGACTCTCATCTCCTTTCACTGTTCCATTTGGGATTTCTCCCATTGAAGTGGATTTCTCTGGTCAATTCTTTTTTTCTTTTTTTTTTTTGACTGGGTCAATCAGCAAACAGATGGAGAAGTCGTAAACAATGACGTCGATTTTCTGCTCTGTTTTAGAACTGTAGTCTGCCTCTAGTTTTAGCAATGGCACCGGAGGAAATGAGAGAAACCATTCAGTCCATGTTGGTCAGACTTCCAAAATACTGAGTTATTAACAGCCACAGCGATTGGATTGGCTCCTCTCTCTTTGCACTGGAGGACATTTGTTTTCAGCACAGGAAAATTCCAGTAAGCTTCATAGCGTCGAACTGGTGCATTACATCCGTCACAGACAAACGTTAGTCCACACCTCTAGCAAGCTATCATTTGTCATGGTGTGAAAACAGGAAATCTGTGTTGGCCAGTAAAGTCAGCACAGTGCAGATATTTTTGGTTGTGATGTCCCCTTACTGATGTCAGTAAGGAACAAGCCTTAAAAAGATTAGGAGGGTTTGGCATACCCTGTCTCGGAGATAACAGAAGAAAGTAAAGCTTGGAGTTCAGACTCTGACAGAGGTCATCGAAATGTGTAGTTATCCTCTATGGAGCAAAAACACACAGATGTTGTAATCACCTTATTGTCACTAACTGATTAACATTTAGAATCATAGAAACAATTAGATATAAAAGCTATTATTATAAGCTATAACCTTCTTCCTGCCAGAACAAGACTACAGTGTCATACATGCATGATAAATTAATGACGTTTTTAATTCTTGGTGCCAGTAAAAACATTTTTGAAGAAGACAAAGCAAACCTGAATAGCTTTGATTGATGTTCAATAAATCAGACTAAACATTTCCTGTTTTATGTAATAATAAACTCCACCTCTGTCCATCTTAATGTTTATATTTTGTTACTGTGTTAGATTCCTAATCATTCATTTGCTGTTCTGTAATTATACTCTGAGTCTTTTTGTATTCAGTGGTTGTTAATTATGCACAACAGGGGAAGCGCTAACAGTGGTAGACACAGCTGTACAGTAGAACAGAATTTTGCTGTTATGTTGAAATAAACCTGAAATGATTGGAGAGTTGAAATTTTCAAACTGTTTTTAATATTTTAATTAGAGCCTTGGGCAATTAGCAGTGCATCCAGCAGTTAGTGTGTGTGTGTGGGCATGTGTGTGTGTGGGTGTGTGTTTTAATTGGTTGATATATTCTACCAGAGGTAGAAGATTTCCAGAATGTTCCATGACAAATACAGATTTACAAAAAAAAGACCAAACAAAATGTGTTGAGCATTTTGGTCTTGCTGGTGCTTTTGCCCCTCTTGCACTCAAAGTACTCGGTATTACATCGTTTTCTACTGAAGTTGCTTATCAAAGTTTAAGGCTGAGCCTAAAGGAGCAGCAGGCAGTCATCCAATGGAAATACATCAGAGAAAAAGCTGAAGGTTAGTTTGTCTGGACATGAACTCATTCATTTATCACCTCCTATTCAGACTTGATAGAAAAAAACAATAAACTAACGTGTTGTTCAGTTAGGTTACATAATGATGATAAAACCATCATGGTGTGAAATAAGTATAAGAGATTAAAGAAAACTAATAATAATAATAAATAAAAGGCAAGAATCTGTAGTAATACCTGAGATTTAAAACATTGAACGTGACCTGTATGCACATGCATGTTCATACAGACATGCGTCACACAACATGCTTCTTCATGCCATTACATTAGATGATAAACTAAATCCTGATTTTGTCACTTGTTCTTAGTGACAGGTGATGTTTCAATGATCACACTCATCAACTGAGTTAGACTTTAACTCATCTTTTTATTATGATTGCCTTAAACAGAAGTCTTTTTCATTTAAGCCTTTTAATCTTTACACAGCTGTTTCCATCTGACCATCATGTTTATCTTATTTTCTCTGTACTTGGAGTGGTCAATTAGAAACATATCAAATTAGCATATTATACGCATAGTTTTTAACAACGACTGTTAATTTACAGCCATGTTTTTTGTTTGCCCCATCCCTGCCCTCCTCCTTTTCCTCTGCTGTCTTTCATCTTCCTCTGCTTTGCTCTCCTAATTCTCCAGCACTCCTGCTAAGTGCACTTTGAATGTAGATCAATACATGGTTACTGGTGACTGCTGATGGCTCAGCACAAAGCAAACAGCATGGCAGCAGCAGTGTGGTCATCTTTATTTATTTATCTGTGTTGCAGGGAAATGTCTGTTTTGGCCGACTCCTCAAAGAATTCCAATGGAGAACCACCTCAGGTCAAATAAAAGGACACTCTGCCTCTAATCCTCTAGTTTACCGAGTCCAGCAAATGATCAAAACTCTGCTGCTGGTCTTCAAAGACTGCATTAAACACAAAGGGTCAAAGTAAGCTTCCATTCTTAGATTTGTTCCATACATATTAATACTGCTGTGACTGATCAAATGTCAGAAGTGAGCATATCAACAAGGAATAATAAGTGTGTTCTGTGAGGTTAGATGCACAAACGTGGCAGCATGTTGGGGTAGCTCTGTCACATCCATTTTAAAAACTTTTCTTGCTCATTTTTCTGGTCAAAAATATATTTTTTAAATGATTCTTCTTGAGGTCTTGGATGCTGTAGTATTATGTATTTCACTGAGACAAAGTGGAAAGGTCATGTCCCTGACTCCTCTCTGCCAAGTCTTTAGATCAGTGTTTCTGGTAACACTTTATTTGAAGGGGGTTGAATAAGACTGTCATGACACTGTCATAAACATGACATAACATGTCATGAACATGAATAAGCCTTCATGAATATTTATGACTGTTGTCATAAAGTGTCATTCGGTAAATTATGACACTTTCAATACAAAGTTGACATTATTCAAAATGTCTTTATGACAACTTGACATTAACCAATGAATCATTACTGTTTAAACTTTACCTTTAATAACATAAAGTTACCTCATTTTTAAAGTGCAATCAGTAATACTTTTATAACAAATTTATGTCAGTAATGATTTCTCAACCCTGGTCCTCACCTCCCCCCTGCTCTGCATGTTTTACATGTGCCTCTATTCCAGAACAGCTGATTCAAATGATTGCATGACCATCAAGAACTGCAGAAGCCTGTTAATCACCCAGAGATACAATTCAGGTGTGTGGCTGAAGGGAAACACCTAAAACATGCAGGACAGGGGGACGGTGAGGACCAGGGTTGAGAAACACTGTGTTGGACCATGCATGGCGACTGGCTTGAGTAGTAATTGTTAGGTTGTAGATTTAATTTCCCTTATTTTTTATCTGTATATATGTTTGGAGGAGTCTATCTAGATGTGAAGGTAGACTGTAGGAGTTAATGCTGCAAGTCAATGATGTCATGCATTCTTCTCTGGGTTTCCCTAGAAAAAATAAAAAATGGAACCAATTGTTTGACTACTAGGAACAAATCTATGAAATTTGTATTTGTCTATACGACTGGATTGAATTAACCTTCTTTTGTAAAGTGCCTTGAGACAATATTAGTGAACTGAAGCTAAATTAAATAAAAAACCTTATAAAATTCTCAGAATACAGCATTCTTTTGTGTGCAGACAGACACACACATGCTAAAGTATTAATATGGTCTTTGCTGGGTGAAGGACATTTAGAAGTGTTTCATGCCTATTTGAGCAAATCAATAACTTATCAGCCCTTGGACTATGTTACCAACGGTAGCATAAATAGACCTGCATGGACTGATTAGCCGCAAGGAGCCATGTAGCTCGCTGTTTGACTTTTCTCTTTCTATTTTTACATCATTATGATTTTGACATAATTGTCCATTTATTAGTGTCATTTTAGAGACGGATTCTGCGTGTAGGAACTGCAGCTAGGATGATTTTTGTGTCAGTAGATTAGAGTTTTTGGCATTCTTTTTATAAACAGATGTGCTTTTCTTAAGTCGTCGCTGTCAGTAGCAGCATGGTTTGCAGCAATGAGATTTTGATCCAGACTTTCGACAGGAAGTTCCACCTAAAGCTGGTTAGACATTGCACTTGTTGCCGTTTTGTTGTTTCCACCTTTCTTATTTAAAAGAGAAAATAGTTTGGTTTTAATGAGTTATAAATCTAATTGCATGTTTTTCAATTTTCTCATTTTATCTAGTTTTGCATCTCGTTGTAATGATAAGGTCTTCTGTTAAATGAGATACTACTTTTTAATTCCATTCCAAGTAGTTAAAGCTACAGTATGTAACTTTTTAAAAAATATATGTTTTTTTACATATTTGTTAAAACTGTCACCATGTTTTGACAGTTTATGAAACAGATAATCTGTGAAAAGCTCAATCTCCTCCCCTTCCTCCCTGATGCGCTGCTCCCTACCAAACACAACCAATGAGAGTCAGGAGGCGGGTCTTAGTGCTGTCAATCAATTTCACTTCTAAATGTGCTACTGGTGGAGAAAAACTCACTGCCACAGGAAAATTGTTTCAGTCATCAGTGGTGATGCTAACTAGCCTTAACATTCACAATAGGCTATGCTAACAGCAGTGTAGCAGACAGTAAGAGTGGATGAGCAGCGCCTCACAGAGGATGACTGAAGGTGCTAAGACCCTCCTCCTGGCTCTGATTGGTTGTTTCTAGTTAGCACTGGGGTAAGGCAGAGCAGTGCAATTTTTTTCACAGATTATGTCTGTTTAATTCAGCTGATATTAATCTGACCGGATGGTGGCACTTGTTGAAAGATTAAATTTAATTTCCAGGTGCCTAGTCGATCCTTTTACATCAGCAAAATTAAATAATATGATCTCCTAAAAACATAACCGACAGAGTAATGATGCTGCTGATCACTGGGAATTTCACATTATTTATCCCAATATACACATTCACTTAAGAACCGTACAAGAAATAACAATTACTCTTCAGGTTGTGATGAGGCTTGATGGTCCATAACATCCTCTCCATTTCCTGAATGCACCAGCATGCCTGGCATAGTCAGCATGACAGAAAACAGTGACTTCAGCTTAAGTCTTTTATTTAGAAGCACCAGAGTTGAAAGTCTGAGCAAAATTGACATAATTATTATTTTTACATCAGTGTATTATTGGTGTGAAGTTTGAAATGTTATGTTATGATAGTCCTAATGTTTACTTTGAATCAGCAAAGCAAACAGTGTCTTGAATTACTGATGACTTTTGTTTGGCACATGTGATGGATTTCAGGTGCAGGAGTTAGACGCTCAGGCAGCATGTATGGTCAAGTTCTGCTCCTCTGTTTCTCGCAATTTAGCTGTTTTCTAGATGAAAGCAGCAATTTTTCTTTCTTCTTTGCTGTTCATGGTTTAAAAGCAGCCTGAGAATGTATATTTAGCTTACTGGTGTCAGCTGTCGAGGATCTTATGAGGTGAAAGCTCTTTATAATACAATGAGTAGTCACATGCTCTAATTCCTGAAAAGCAAAAACAGACCTTCCAGCTTTGTAGAAATCTTTTATTGCATGGTCAATGGCAGTTTATCATTAGCTGCCTAATGGCTGAAAATGAAGCAGATGGGTCAAAATCCCGAGGAGGACTTTGTTGAAGTTTGACCCAAAATGGCCACCTCCATATTCAGTTTAGGACATGAATTAATAAACCTCTGCAGCACTTTGTTTTGCTGCTAGGGTCCAACGAGATCAAAAGACACAGTGCTGAGGAAATTAGGAAGTAAATAAAACACATTGTACTAAAAAACAGACCACTAAAATAAAACAGGAACTGAGGTTTTCAAACTCTGACAGTGGTGTCCAAGCTTCCTGTCCCATATGCCAAAAATAGCCTGGTTGAAAATACTCACTGGCTACAAAAATTAAAGTTATTTTTTTAATGAATGTGGTATTTTCTGTTTTTACCTGCTCAATAAAGGGTATTTTTAATGTAGCAAACAAACTAATATGATTTTGGAGAAAATGAGACAATGCTCTTGTTAAAAGAAAGGCATGTTTAATCTTTTTATTGTAGATAAGCCATTTAGTTTCTTCTCAGAAACAAAGATGGTAAATGGGTCACTCTTTCTTTAAAACCATTTATATTTAGCCAATTTTAATTAATGGACGCACAAGTTTTCTTTCAAGAAATGAGAGGATGACTCAGTATAAGTGTATAATATTTTAAGAATAGAAAGAATTTTATTTTGTATACAATCCATTGTATTTTCTCGAAAAGAGACAAAATGATATAATTTTAGTGGGTAGTTTTGATATGTTTGTGATTTTTTTGATCAAATAAAACAGAATAAGGCAAACATAACAGTGAGGTCAGTTTGACATGAGACACAAATGGCTGAGAAGAAGCAAGAAGTATGATAGGATACGTCTGTGTGTTTCTGTGGGACTGAATGCTTCCAACTGAAACTCGCTTTGAAGGTGACCTTTTGAGGTGAAAGCTTGTGCTTTTCTACACATGCTTATAAACAGCTTGAATTCTAGGAAACATCTTTACCAGAAACTGACAAGCTACCTCAGAAATGCAACAGGTGTTGGAATAAAGGAATAGGCCTGTAATTTGTGCAGTTCAATCATTTTTTTTCTCAGTTGAAGAAGGTTCATGTTGGACATGTTTCTAAATGCTTGGTGAGTGTGTAGTGTAGCCGATTACTGTAAAACCTCTTCTCAGAAAGCGGAACATTTAGCTGAAAGTGTAATGTAATTATCTGTGAAGAAATAAGTGATTTTGGTCCTGTTGTAATTTTCGAGGTGGTTCAGTATGTAACTGGCGTACTGCATGGACAGTTTCAGGCTGCAGCCACACCAGCTCTGTTAAGTCCACTTTAATCCAGCTCTAGTTCATTTGTTCAGAATGTCCGGTTTGTTAGGGAAGGTGTGAATGGGCAATAGAACTCTGAAGCAGACCAAAAAATTAACTGTGCTCTGCCTAGAGACTCAGGTCTGAGTTTGGCTGAAGTGAATCTGGTGCAGTTTGAATGCATATGTAAAAGCCAAGCAGACCAGCTTGGCTGCAGTCCACTCCAAAAGCAAGAAGTGGACTGCAGCCCAGGGAATTCTGGGTAAATACAACTAAAACAAATGCACAACTCTAGCGCAAGCTAAAATCTCACACCACGCCACTGTTTACATTTTATAAAGAAGGAAGTTGTTCAGTGTCTTTTGCAGAGGTTTTGGTGTTGTGTTCAGCGCCCCCATAGATGATGGAGGTAAACAAGTTTTGTTAGTTTGACAGGGTAGTGTGGAAAAGAACTACAGCAGCTGGAATTGGAACAAATGTTGTAATTTTGATCCCAATAGAACCGAGTCTTCTGAACTATCTTGCATGAAAACACTGATCAGGGTCTCCTGTATCGTTTCATCCCACATTGAATCCATCTTCCGTTGCCATAAAGGATTCGCTGGCATCCTGCCATCAGGGCCGTTAATCTGTCCTGATGATGTTAATCTGAATACATATTGGTCTCATCATTCCCATGCTGTTGGTTTTTAATGTTCCTCAGGCTTTGGCGAACATGAACCTTTCCTAACCAATGTGAAACAAGACAAGTTGAAGGAAGACATTTGATAGGAATCCAGAGAATTATCAGCTTGCTCTGCTTAATGATGACATTCAGATTACATGTGCACTGCTTGTTGTGGATCAAGGAGAGAAAAAGAGACTGCAACAGATGTGGGGAAAAAAGGAAAGTAAGATGGCAGAACAGAACAGCACTTGCTCTGCTTCTCACTGCAGTGCTCTTATGTAAACGAATGTTCAAGTGCACAGTAGATGAACGAGCAATAGGAGGATAGAAAAGAACTAGAGTACAAATCTAGAGATGAGGAAGAAAAATCGGATGAGAAGAGTGTAGAGGACAGAGTGCAGGCTGAGTGGGACTGATGAGGACTTGTGGGAACACTGGACTAGGATACAGATGCACAATTTGTGATATGCAGCTTTTGCCTTTTATTTGTCTGGGAATTTAAACTTGGGACAGATATATTAGACGTTATGGAATATATCCATCCAGCCATTATCTAGACCCACTGATTAGTGCAGGGTCATTTAGAGACACCAACAACCTGCACAGTCATGTTTCTGACCTGTGGCAGGACGCCAGAGCACCCAGAAAGAACCCACATACACTGAGGAGAACATGCAGTCTCCATGCTGCATGTCACCAGTCTGTTCAGGGTCAGACTGGTGACAATTTAGAGAGATTGTCCTCTAAATTCAACCATGTTTTTGAACTGTGGCAGGAAGTCAGAGTGCCTGGAGAGAACTCACACATGCTCAGCGAGAACATCCAAACTCCCAAACTGGGACTCGAAGCCAAGACCTTATCAGTGCAAGGCAAGGCTGCTGGGGTCCGAGCACCAAAATCTTATTTCATTCGTATAAAATAAAATTTCTAATTGCAGATTTTTCTTTGTGTTAGTGTGGCAGGCTGAAAAACCAGTAAGACAGAAAAAGTACTAAAAACCAGTTTAGATAAAATAAAATGGTCTCCAGGAGTTTGTTCCACTAAAAGGCATGCAGATTTTCTTGTTCTGCTTTGAAAAACACAAAAAAGTAGGATAAAGTTTTTCCCCACTGCTGTGACCCCTTAACAGTTATAGCAGCAACCCATATACCATGAGTTGTGCAGGTGAGCATGTGTACAAACACACACATGTGTGTGTTTGTAAGAGAGGAAGAGCACTACTTTCAGAGAGTTTGAATAATGGGCTCTGTGCAGCGTCTCATTCATCATTGTTGATGTGGGCTATTGCTGCTCTGGCAACCTATTTCTGGAAGACCTACCTATGGCATAGAACCAACGTGTGCTTACAGGCTCCTGCTGCACTGCTGTATGCTGCAGTGGTCCCAGAGGCTGCCTTTGGCCTTTCAAAGACATCAGAGAAGTCTGGAAAGTCCAACTTCATAAGGTGTCCCATATATGACATCAGGAGGAGCAGAAACAGCCTCAGAACACAAAGTTCCCATTATTACATCAGACTTTATTTCTATGATATATATACATATACACACACACACGCACGCACGCACGCACGCACACACACACACACACACAGTGCCACTTCAAAGTGTATTATTCTCAGTCAGAAGAAAAACATGTTGGTAAAAACAAACAAAGAAAAAACAACTATACTTTTAACCTAAATCTGTCTGAAGAAAGAAAAGTGTTAAGCAAAATTGTTGTTCACAATGTGTTGTGGGAATATAGAGGTGAATAGAAGGCTCCCCACTGGGGCAGTTGTTAGTGTTTTTCTGTGAAGTTTGAATGTATAATAATGTTTTGATAGGTTTATCACAGTGCAGAGCACTTTGTTTGAACCGAGTAGTAAATGCTCCTGCATTTCTCAATCATCCATCACTAATGAAGAAAAGTTGAGATGCAACAAGCTAGACTCTGCTTGATTGATGATTGCTTGCTGGAAATATACCGTGTTCAATTTCAGCTGCTACCTTATTGATGATGTTTTGTAATATGTCAAGAAGCAAGCAAATGATGTGTCCCTGACTCTAAGGGAGAGCCCAGACACCCTGCAGAGGAAACCCATTTCGGCCGCTTGTATCCATGATCTTGTTCTTTTGGTCATGACCCAAAGCTCATGACCATAGATGAGGGTTGGAACGTAGATCGACCGGTAAATCGAGAGCTTCGCTTTTTGACTCAGCTCTCTCTTCACCACGACGGACTGGTACAGCGCCCGCTTCACAGCAGACGCTGCCCCAATCCGCCTGTCAACCTCCTGCTCCCTTCTTCCCTCATTCATGAACAAGATCCCCAGATACTTAAACCCACTCCACTTGGGGCAGGACGACCTCCCCCCCGACCCGGAGAAGGCACTCTACCCTTTTCCGGCTCAAGACCATGGCCTCGGATTTGGAGGCACTGAGCCTCATCCCACCAGCAAAACACAAAAAACTTCACAGTTTTCCCCAAACTAACAGACTGAGTTGAGTAAAGCTGTTGGATGCACGTAATGTTAGCTAAAAGATGACTAGCTAATATCAATACAGCATCTTAAGCTTGTTAACAAGTAGCTTTTAGGCTACTGGTGTTGTCTATGTTCAGCTACGATTCATTTTGCTCCCCAAAAAAGTTGATTCCCCCGTCCTGTTCGTCTGGAGCCGGGGCTGAGTATAACAGGGAGTCTCTAAGAATCCAGCCCCCAGCCCCGCTTCGCTGACACACATCGTTTAACCAGGCAGCTATTTAGAAACCACTTGGGGGGCCCAGGAGAAAAAGTTTGGATCCATCCATCCATCCATCCATCCCTTTGTGACTCGGCTCTCTCTTCACCATGACGGACCGGTACAGCGCCCGTTTCACTGCAGATGCTGCACCAATCTGCCTGTCGACCTCCTGCTCCCTTCTTCCCTCATTCATGAACAAGATCCCCAGATACTTAAACTCCTCCACTTGAGGCAGGACGACCCCCCTGACCCGGAGAAGGCACTCTACCCTTTTCTGGCTCAAGACCATGGCCTCGGATTTGGAGGCACTGAGCCTCATCCCAGCCGCTTCACACTCGGCTGCGAACCGCTCCAGTGAGAGCCGCAGATCACGTTCCGATGAAGCCAACAGGACCACATCATCCGCAAAAAGCAGAGATGCGATCCTAAGGCCACCAAAACGGATCCCCTCAACACCTCGGCTGCGCCTAGAAATTCTGTCCATGAAAGTAATGAACAGAATCGGTAACAAAGGGCATCCTTGGCGGAGTCCAACTCTCACCGGAAACGAGCTCGACTTACTGCCGGCAATGCGGACCAGACTCTGACACCGGTCACATAGGGACCTGACAGCCCGTATCAAAGGGCCCAGTACCCCATACTCCTGGGGAACCCCTCACAAAGCCCCCCTAGGGACACGGTCGAACGCCTTCTCCAAGTCCACAAAACACATGTAGACCGGTTGGGCGAACTCCCAGAACCCTCCAGGACCCTGCTGAGGGTGTAGAGTCGGTCCAGTGTTCCACGACCAGAACCAGAACCACACTGCTCTTCCTGAATCCGAGGTTCGACTATCCGACGGACCCTCCTCTCCAGGACCCCTGAATAAGGAGGCTTAAGAGTGTGACCCTCCTGTAATTGGAACCCACCTTCCGGTCCCCCTTTTTGAACAGGGGGACCACCACCCCAGTCTGCCAATCCAGGGGAGCTGCCCCCGATGTCCATGCAAATTAAATTGACTAACTGTTTTTGGCCTTGGTTGTTTGTTGAAAGCTCACCCCTTTCAACCTCTGACCAGTCATGGGCTCATTGTAGTCAGAGGGGGAAGACACACAGCAAAGGTCATCAGGCTGGAATCAAACCTGCAATGGCCACATCGAGGACTGAGGTGTCCTTATGCTTGCTGTGTTCTGTGCCTGCACCACCACAGCACCTGGTTGGTACAGGATCTGTCCCTGATGAAGCTTGCAGCACAATATCAGACGTAGGACAACAACATGGCATTGAAGTTAATTGTTTCAAATACTCTTTTTAGCATATTCTCTAAAAATATTTAGAGAATATTTTCAGAGAATATATAAATATTTAGAGAATATTTAACTCTAAATGGAGGCTAAAATAACCACCATTTACAGTGATGGAGGCTATTTCAGAGCCTATTTTTGCACTTGAAGCATCCATCTTCAAGTGCAAAAATACACCTGAAGATTATCTGGTCCCAGAGGATAATGCTAGATTATGGTAGAGACTTCACTCACCATTGCATGCACCTCTAAAGAGTTACCATGTTTGCACTGGGTTTCTTTTTTCTTTTTAATAGTTTAATAGTGTATTTTTAGAGTACACTTCTTAGAGTGCACTCTCAAAAGTGTAATTGAAACAATTAAGTTCAATGCTGTGTTGGTATCCTCCATCTGACATGATGATGCAAGTTTCACCAGGGACAGATCCTGTACCAACCAGGTGCTGTGGTGGTGCAGGCACAGAGCACAACAAACATAAGGAGACCTCAGTCCTTGACACGGCTATCGTAAGTTTGATTACAGCCTGATGACCTTTGCTGCATGTCTTCCCTCTCTTTCATTACTCACTGTCCTGTCTAACTATACTCAAATAAAGGCTGCCTGAGTCTAAAAACCCTGGTAAAAAAAGATAATTTATTAGTTTTCTTCTTTATCTGAAGTAAACTAGGTGATTTGAGTAAGACTGATTTAAATCTGTCGTTTTAAACAAGCTTTATAAATTCAGTTAAAACAAAACATAATAAATTGAGTTGGATGAACTTAATTGAATTACTTGTTACTAATCAAAGCAATTCAGTTAAGTTGCTTCAACTAATTTCTTTTTACAGTGTAATGAGAGTAGCAGCGCCATCTTGTGGCAGCGGTTTAACCTCCATCATGGTACAGATTGTACGTTGCTCTTGGAGCTGACTTCAGTCATTTGGAGCATTATTTAATACTTTTAGCTGTATAGTAAATATGGGTGAAATGTAACTCTTGGGTTTTGGTGTTGTGAGTGAGTGCTAAGTGTAAACTGTGTATCAATCTCTCTTTTGCTTGTGTATCATGGTCAATGAACTCAAATCACATGTGAAGCAGATAGACCCATCCAAAGTTTTTACTTCTTATTTTACTATATTTTCTTGAATTAAGAACTTGAGAACTTGCATATTGTACCTTATTGCCCCTCTGCATTGGGTTTGCCAGTTTGATACTGGAGAGTCCTACAGTGACTTACACCAGATCTTCTCATAAAAATGTATTTAATTGTATTTTAAGTAAACCTTTTAAGCAAATGGGTTAAAGTTCAGAATAGGTTGATGGGTTTCAATAAATGTGTTAATACATAATTTCCTGTTGCTATTGATCAGGGCTTCATAAAAGATTACTAATCTCGCTGAACAGTCAAAGACGCTGTGGTTGTTCAACTCTGATCTCAGTGATTTGACTTAAATCCCACATAGATGTCATTTAAACAACAGGCTGCTCCTCGTCTCACCCCCACCCATCCCATAAAGAGTGTTTGATGCCTTGTGTCTTACATATTTTTGTCTTAATTTTTCCTCCATTCACTCCTGATTACCAGATCCAACATGAGTCTGGCTCAGTAAGGCCAGCGGTAGTTTGCTGATGTAATTACAGGGATCCTGGCTGGATCCCAGGCCTGCATATGAGTGTTTATTTGATGTATTTCTGGTATCATAGAAATGTTGGCACAAACTGTTTACTTAATCCTTCCAACCCCACAGGGAACCGTTAGAGTGGTCAGACTGTGGTCAGCTGAGTAGGAGGCTGGCAGACTTAAATGTTGATTTATTGAGAAAAAGAGCCATTACTTATTCAGTGTTAATGTGATATAAATTTAATAATCCTAACAGAGAACCAATTTTTACTGATATGTCCAAAACAAGTTTAAGCTAAATTGAAATAATGATCAAAAATAAATATAAAAAACATCATGTTACCGCAAGTTACAAGAAAGAGTAAAACTTAGTTTTTTGTCTATTTGTTTGCCTTTCAGATATTTCATTATAAATTCAACACCATTTTGATTAATAATGGAAAAACGGATTAGGAGACAATCAACAAACTTCAATGTATATTTATGACTGTTGGATTCTTATTGGCCTGTTGATGTGATCTACATTCCAAATATATTGATGCTAATCAATGTTTTTTGCTGCACATCTCTACCATGTTTTAAAGTTATGAAACGAAGGCCATATGTTTATTTCCTCCTTGCACCAACATGTGTTCAGAACGATCCAGTCAAACCAAAGAGCTGAACACAGGTGTGAATACACTTGGGGCTGATTTCTCTACAGCCTGAGGAGGTTGTAGCTGCACTAACATGGCAGCCAGCTCATTGGGACACTGACATGATGTCATGTGCTTCAAGCAATAAAAAGCTAAATAAAAGTTCCAGCAAAATCCACACTGCTGTCAGCCAATCTAGCAAATCAAACAGCTTTGTCATTTTAAAACACACTTAAAAGGAAGGTTTCTTTTTTTATTAAGAAAGATTGAATTGCTGGAATTCTGAGCAAAAGAATGGCGTTTTCTCAAAACTCTGGATTTTATTGACCAGTGAATATCAGGACACTGCCAGGGTGAGTGATTTGAACATTTTTGGAGCTCAAACTGGTGGTGGTCGCTCACTGCATTATGAAATCTCACATGTAAAGCACAAAGTCTCTCTGTAGGCTTGAAGCAAATCCTGTGCTCTAATAGTGACATGAAAGCTACAGAGATTCCTCTAGGATGCTCAGAAATGTTGTCGGTGGAATTTAAAATGTCTTGGTCATTTGAGTCAGTTTTTCCAAAGATCTTTTTTTAAAATTAGACTTTGTATGTTATTAAAAGATCACATCTAGGAGTAATAAAGTAAACAAATAAAACAGAGCTCTGCAAGAACCAGGTTGTTCTAGGTAATACACAGTGCTGCCTTTTATAGCCACAAACCAGGAAAATGACAAGTGGTGAATAATGAGAACATAATGGAACACTATTTGGACACAAACGCATAACTCAACAAAATTGTCAGACTCCCAGTGTCCATGTCCTTTGTTTTAAATAACACCTAACTAATCCCTTAGGGTTTACATAAGTTGTCTTACAGATTTATAAGACAACTTATGACTTATAAGTTGTCTTATAAAGACACCAGGAATTTTTATAAACTAAAAATTTACTCCGCCCTGCCTCTTGATCAGGTGATTCTATCCAGCAATCAAGCCCCCTAGTTTTTAACGGGAAAGCATTTTGTAAAATCAACTTTTGAGCTTTACATCATCAATCAATCTAATTTTATTTGTATAGCACATTTCAGCAGCAAGGC
>NW_015114770.1:27989-29526 GCF_001443285.1 Poecilia latipinna | reverse complement strand
ATTATTCCCTTATCAAAAACATACCTGGAGTGTTGCCTTGATTCCTTCGTGCATGTTTGACAATTTTTTTAATCTCCCGTAGCAAAAATTCACCTGTGCAAAACTCCTGAGGGGAATGGGAACCGCCTTCAAGGGTGAAGCTTGGAACTGCAGAATTGTTGTATTGTGTTTCTGACAAACCCATAAATCTGACACACAAACATCCGCACACAGTGATGGACGACAAGGCTGCCTTTCATTTTATAATTACATTTACGATTTTACTAATTTGTATCTAAGAATCTGACCAGGTTCAGCCCAACCTGGCCCTAACAACCAGTCCCCACCAATATAACTGAATATAACTGTTGGTGAGCAGGTGGATGTATGAACCTGATTGCACTGCGGCGTGGTGGTGTGCAGGTGGACCAGATGAACTTGACTGCAGTGGTGAGAGCTGAGGAGGGAAACGGAGCAGGCAGACAGGCCAGAATCATACCACATGTACTGGAATATGAATTGCTTCCTAAAAATCCTTCCCTTTCTTAGGACTAAAATGTTTAGAAATCAAAAATGTTTCCCACGTTTGCTATATTGACAGCTTATTTAAAAAAAAAAAAAAAACTTTTATCCTCTTTTTCTGTTTTTTTGCCTGTTTGTATCTTATACAAAATTAGATTTTGTGTTTAAATGATTCATCTTAGTACATGAAGAAATGTTTTAACCACTAAATCCTTAATAGAGCCAGACACTGTTGCAGGTGGTTTCTAAACTCAGATATCTATGTGAAATGTGACATTTGTACACGAGGATCTGAGCTGCTAGCTTTTCCTCAGTGGGTGATGTCATTCAGAGGTTCCCTCTCTCTCTCTCTCTCTCTCTCTCGCTCCTCTCTCTCTCCATAGAAGGCAGGAATGCAATCTCCTGCTGACAGGCACTAGACATCTTCAAGCAGGGAAAACTTTTTGTTTGTGTCAGCCTTCATAAATGTCACTAAAGCACGATTCCACTTAATGATAGTCACGGAGACGTAGCAGCAGCCTTTCAGTGTCTTGTGTGTGGGTGTGGGCGGAGGGATTGCATCTGCCAGGCGTAAGTGTCAGCATTACAACAGGCTCCATCAAACCCTACATGGTTGTGTGTGTGATGGTATTCCCTCTGCCCACACACTTAGATCATTTAGACAGAGCATGAATTCAGGCAGAATATTATAACTCCAATGTTTGTATTACATTTAGTTTCCACTTTTCTTCTTAGATGGGCCCTAGTAAGTGATACCAGGGCTTGTACTAACCACTGGTTCTGTCAGCTGCTTCCAGACACAAACACTGAGTGATTCACCAGGACCCAACTCTTCTGTTTGAACCCGCCATCCTGATTAATGCTCACACTACGCAGCTGAATGTGCAGATTTGTTGTTAAATCTTCAATTCAATTTGCATTGTTTTCTCCCATGTGATGGGATATAGAGAGCTGCTTCATTCAAAATTAAATATTCTTGTTAATATATAATTAATAACGGTAACACTTTATTTGAAGGGGGTTGAATAAGACTGTC
>NW_015114770.1:20421-22087 GCF_001443285.1 Poecilia latipinna | reverse complement strand
TGTTCATGACAGGTGTTATGTCATGTTTATGACAGTGTCATGACAGTCTTATTCAACCCCCTTCAAATAAAGTGTTACCTTCATAAATACTAGTCTTGGTAGCACTTCTTAATAACTACATCTTATTTAGCCCCATTTAACCATTAATAAATAGTTAATTAATCTCAAAAATATCATTAAATAAGGATGATTCATACTTTATAAGATATAAATTAACACATTTACTAATATTTTACCCATAATAATGAATTACCCCCAAAGCCAACATACCCAGTGTTTATTCATGCTCAATAACTCATTAATTAACTTTTCTATATGTGTATATGTCTGTAAATGCTTGAATAAATGTACTTCACCAAAATGTGTTAGACATGTATTAACAGTTAGAGAATGTTTGAATTGGCTGTATACTAATCCTGCAGTGCAGTTTCTAGAAGTTAGCTAAGTCTGCGAACCCTTCTATAGTGAGGATGATTTATGCTTTTATTAATGTAGACAAAACTCTGAATGGCCACAACTTCCTTATCACCCGTGGAAATCAGTCCAAAATCAAGTCAGGAGACAGTTACAGTAATTTAATGTCTGACAAAAATCTGACTGCAAAAAATATTGTGTAATCAACTGAATCATACAATTATTACAGTGATTGGAGTTATACTTGTATTATTTGAAGCAAAAAAAGTTGATTTAGGAGTTAGTTACAATTTAAATGAAAAGAGCCTGACAAAAACAGAATAAAAAAATAGAAATGTTAATTCTTAAAGTAACTTTACAAAGTGTCATAAAATAAATCACCATTACAAAATAATAATAAAAAAAACAATAAAATAAAATAAAAATAATCCTGAAATGAATGAATAAATCTTGAAATAAATGGATCATTTGTAAATCGCTTTGGATTAAAGCCTCTGCCAGATGCATAAACATAATTACCATTTTAATATTGATTTTCTGTTGTGTTTTGGTCTCTAATAGATGTGCTCCTCTTCTTAAGCACACTACAATACTTCATTATTTAAACACACTTAAAAAAAGTATTGCATCTGAAATATGACTCTGGTTCTTCTGACTGAGGCCAGCAGCCGGCGCATCTCAGTAAACACATTGATTTACTCGGGGCATTCCATCTGAACCAGGACGACACGATGGGACATATGAATGTGATAAATATGGATGGTTTCAAAGAAATGTGTGTGGATTTGGAAAGCAGTCCTACAGTAGCTTCACGGTGTGCTGCTCTTTCAAGCACATGCACACAAAGGACTTATTCTGATGTGGAGCTTGAGCTCTGCAGTGAGTGGGCGAACGAGGCAGCCCTTTGGTGAGAGAGCAAGAGTTGAGTGAGAGGGAGCAAAATAGAGAGAGGAAGAGAGAGGGAGGAGGAACAGCAATAGGTTAGGATTATATAAAGGTTTACACACCTTGAACAGGTATCCAGAGAGAGCTGGGCTCAGGCGTGTGTGTTTTGTGTGGTGATGAAACATCTCTCAACAATAATGTCTCTGTAGTTCTAGTCGTGTTCCAGCGTGTACACTAATTTGATAAAATAGTGTACAGTATTTCCTGTTAATATCTCCAATATCTTATATGAATATATAGCAATAATAATAATAATAATAATAATAATAATAATAATAATAATAATAATAATAATAATAATAATAAT
>NW_015114770.1:0-17071 GCF_001443285.1 Poecilia latipinna | reverse complement strand
TAATAATAATAATAATAATAATAATAATAATAATAATAATAATAATAATAATAATAATAATAATAAAGGTCAGAGATTAATTGGAACTTTGTTAAGAAATAATCTATGTTGTTTTAACTGGACTCTGTCATGTCATCCTTTAAGCTGCAATAAATAGGTCTTGTCAAATAACTTTTATATAATATTTAGAGGTATTTAATTATACTACAATTTATATTGTTATCTGAAACATATTTGTTAAGCACAAATTTAGTCACCCTATGCATGATGTTTTTAATATTCATATTTTTATACAGGAAAACTGTTTTATGTGATTCTTTTGTCAGTGTTCAGTCGGATGCTTTCAGAGAAACAATATTATGCAAGAGAGCTTTTGCCTGCAGCCCTCCGTTAATCCTGCCTCCTCTGAGTGCAGGGAAATGAAATTCTTTGACAACTGTTAAGATGAAGCTCTGACTGTTTCAAAGAGAATCTGAAACTGCACCTGTCTGTAATTTCTCCTGTGAAGTGAACTACATTCACATGTTTCATAATGTTAATACTGGACTTACACAACCCAGCTGTGCAGCCTGAGCCCAGCATTTGCTGATACTGTCCATTTTTTCATTTACCGTATATTCACACTGGTCCTGCTCAGTGAATCAAACGGATCAGTTCTGAAATTAGCTAGCAGACCTGTCCCACAAACAGGATTACTAATACAGATTGGGATCCTGACATGTTGCATGAGGATATTTGTTCTGTTCTGGGTTTTTCTAGAGAAATCTTTCTGATGAGTTTCACTCAAAGAACAGCAGCACTGAAAGGACTGAATGATGCAGCAGCAGTTGGATTCTGCTCCCACCTAATAAACACTTTATGATTTTCTGATAATTATTTTATTGGCATCTCTAGTCGTCACATCAGTGAAGGTTACAGAGGTGTGATGCTGCTGATGTGTAGCTGCATCCCTCTTGATCAACAAGCACAGGGTCCTGCCTCCACTCCTGACAGAGCAGAATTAGTTTGTGATATGAGAGCAGACCTGCTTTAAATTGATTGTCACACTGGGATCCAGAACATGTTGTAGTGCTGTTACTATCTGGCTGCTAAGAGGATTACCATAGTCACATGGACCTACTGAGGCTCATTGCACACCGGGGTGAATCTGTGTGTGGCTTTGGCAGCAATATAGAGAGGATCTATCAGGGACCTGACAGCACTCAGCTTTCGCTTTTTTGTTATTATTATTATTTTTGCTGTTGCCCCTTTTTGCAGCCCAGCCAGACCTGGGCTGTGTTCAAACCAGGTTCGGCTTCTTTGCATCAGCCGTTATGGCCCAATTCCACCTCACTCTCTGGAACCCAAAATGATTCAAAATCAGCCATTGACTGGTTGATTGGCCTCAACCAATCAATGTACAGAGATGTAAAGAGATGAATATTCTCCCAGTGACTACTCATTCTCTCCTCTAGTCTGTTGCTGCTTTATGCCGAGACATAGCTGGGTTTGTAATTCTTTGATGGCCTGTTGCCTGGTCCCATGGTGAGCTGAAGTTTGACCTCGGCTTCCTGAGGTGACGGGTGGGTGAGAAGCTCTGTGTTGTTCATTGCTGTCTCACGAGTAAATAATGACGTATACAGATTTGCATGTTTTGACATAGCAATCCTGTCCTGCTTTCAAGGCAATGCTCTGCTCAGCGCAAACACTGCCAGAGCCTAGCTACAGCAAGGCCAGACTGGACCGGGTCAGGTCGGACTGCACTGGACCAGATTGGGTCCGGTCTAGTCTTTGTTATAACTTGCTATTTTTGTTATTTTCTTTTGCTCAGGATGATGAAGTGGTTCTACAATGCTCGGCTACAATTCAAAAAGAGCAGCAGAAGCTCTGCCTGGCAGCTGAAGGCTTTGGAAACAGACTCTGCTTCCTAGAGTCCATCTCCAACTCCAAGGTACTGATCATACTTTACTTATTTCTGTATGTAATTTGTGCCTTTTTTTTTTTTTTTTTTTTTTGTTGCAGGCACAAAAAAATACATCAACAAAAAAGTAGATTACTTCAGTTCAAGAAATGAAACATGCTTTGGGTTTATTGCAAACTCTGAAATATTTCAACTGTTCATTGGGTCTGGGTCTGGAGTTGTGCAGGTCTAATGAGGTTCAATGTACAATTTGTGAGAATGGTGAGTTTTAATGTTTGCGGCTGGTTACCATAGACTACTCCAGATATTTCAGAAAGTCTCCATTTGACCATGTCACCGTCTGTGGAACATTGTAGACATGATGGACATGAACAGTCCTACACTTCTTCATGATCTATTTCAAGACTTTGGACTTTTTTCTAAAATAATACACACTGAACTGCTGACCATCCTCTGAGCTTCTCAGCCAACATCAGCCCTCCAAGCTGTGTTTTTCTACTTCCAGAATGTTCCTCCAGATCTTTCCATCTGTACCTTTGTGCTGGAGCAGTCCCTATCTGTCCGAGCCCTTCAGGAGATGCTGGCCAGCACAGAGGAGAAGGCTGAAGGGGTGAGTGAAACCACATCTATGTTCCAGGGATGACAGTCATTTTACTTTCTGATCACTTTGTTTTTTTCACTCTTTTTTCTGACCTTTATGCCTTTTTCATTGAAAAAGAGACTATTGATGTTCATTAGTTCATGTGTAATTGGGCAGACTGCTGTTTTAATGGAGCTTAACGGAGACGCTAAATGGATGAATGGGCATTTCTTCTTGTCTTTATAACTATTGTTTTGATTCAAATTAATTACTATATATATATATATATATATATATATATATATATATATATATATATATATATACTTGAATATTTATTTAGTACTAATGTAAGAACTTAGTAATAGTATTACAGCAGATTCTGACTTGTCACAACAGCTATTCATTCAGATCATGTGGCTGGTAGTTATACTCAGGTGGGTTTCATCTACTATTAGAGTGGTAAATCATAAAATATATTTTTCTAGTTTTGAGCTTAAAAATAAAATCTTTAGTGAAATTTTCAGAACCAGTGTTGTTACTTATTTTCTTTAAAAATGATGGTGTTTTTATAGGACCTTCATATAAATACCTTTATAGTATTGTCTTTACGGTGCTTTGCAAATTTATTTAGATCCTTTAAACTTTTTCAATTTTGTCATTTCATAACCATGAACTTAACTGTGTATTATTTGGATTATTTTTGAGACAGACCAATTACTATCACAATTCTGTGAAGTAGAAAGTAATGCTATACAGTTTTTCAGCAGCTTTTCCCTTAACCCCTTAAAGATCAATTTATTTTAAAAGTTACCAAATTAGTAACCAAAGTGTTTAATCCAGTTGTGTTGTGAAAGTCTCTAAAGTTTGAAATAGAACATTAGAGAACAATCAGCTTCATAAAGACCAAACATTCTGCTTGTGTTCCGCGTTCGTTCCATTCACTTAGTGCTGAACTGAAAGGGCTTTGCTGAAAATTTCTGGTACAACTTTGAACATATGTGGAAATATTTTTTCCACATATGTTCTCTGGCTCTGTTCGGATTGTCAAATGTTATAAGAATAAAATATTTATAAAATTCCAGGTCTGTTACACTGAGCGTCAGCTCTCCTTTATCTGAATCCTTTTATTCTGGAGGCTCTGACATATCGGAATTGATCAAAGTTTAGAAGATGATTAGATAAAAGAATATTACTGCTGTATAAGGATGCTGAGTAAGATGATGGAAATATTTTTACTTTACACAGTAGCTACCAAAAACTAGCATGCCATTATCCAGAAAAATCATTCTTTTTTTTTTTTTTTTTTTTTGCCTTAAATGACATGTAAGTTTCAAAAATAAAATCTGGTGTTTTTTGAATAATATTTTAGAATAATAAAATGCTTAGGTTTCTGGATTTTGCAGGTAACTCCTTTTGTTTTGAACCAACAGTGATACTTGATGTTGATCAAACCACCTTTATTTGTTGACAACCCAGTTATTGATAAAAAATTTCCTCTTATTAAAGAACTGTGTGGCAAGAATATCTAAGACAATATCTGGACAAATAAAATGTCAAAATGTCCTGTAAATATTCTACTTTAACTTAGAATTCCGACCTAAATATTCACATATACGGTAATAATCACATCAATATACATAATTTGCTGCCCAGAGCAGAAATCCTCTGCAGCAGTGCAGTTAGAAAATGTAATTAACTGCTGATAATGAAGCCATTATCCTGGTAATAGTCTGATTTGAGCCCTGAGTGCTCGTTTCATCAGCTCACATCAGCTTGTTAGGGTGATATTACAAAGGTACCGAGATCAAGAAGGAAGCTCAGAGGGGACAGGGCTTCTCTGTCATGGGCCCCAAATTATGGAACAACTTGCCTTTGCAGGTCAGAGAGGCCCCTTCACTGTCCACTTTTAAAGCTCGTCTTAAAACATCTATTTTACTTGGCTTTCAACTCTAGCGGGATCTAGTTTTAAATTGTATGTTTTTGTTTTATGTTTTTTTTTAATGTTGTGTTTGATGTACAGCACTTTGTATCAGCTGTGGTTGTTTTAAAGTGCTTTATAAATAAAGTTGGTATGGTATAGATTTAGAATTTTAGAATTTTTTGATGGCTTACACCTTTTCTGTGTGTTAGCAGGGATTTTGCACTCTGTTAAGCTTTCTAAAGTGAAACCTGAATGTTCTCTGCATGTACAGTTTGTATGAACAACGATTATGTTCTGGACACCTTTATCTGTTATTTGTGTGACTGTCCATGTGTCTCACAGGCGGCCCAGGGTGGTGGACATCGCACTCTGCTGTATGGACACGCTGTTTTACTACGACACTCCTACAGCGGAATGGTCAGTGAAACCACAGCAAAGCAACAAGAACTGCCTCAACTAGGAGAAGCAGACTCAATTCAGATTAGAGTCATCAGTGCTAGTCGCCTGAGCTGCAGAGAACTGAACCAGACATCTTTAAACTATATATTTTTTCATTGTCTCTTCTTTTATGTGTCTCTCTTTCATTCAGGAAAGCTTAATAAAGGCTGTGTCATCATTCCAGGACCAGCCTTGCTGATTGTTTTGGAAGTGCAGTCTAAAAGCCACTGCTTCTAAAATGATCGGCTGCCTCCATGAACAAGCAAACTGTTCTGAGAATGTCAAATAAGACAAAGACTGACAATGACAAAAAAATACACTAACTTGGGTCACCTTGCTAGTACCAGGTTGGTCCCCTTTTGCCGTCAGAACTGCCTTAATCCTTTGTGGCATAGATTCAACAAGGTACTGGAAACATTCCTCAGAGAGTCTGGTCCATATTGACATGATAGCATCACGTAGTCGATGTGGATTTGTCAGCTGTACATCCATGATGCAAATCTCCTGTTCCACCACATCCCAAAGGTTTTCTATTGGATTGAGATCTGGTGACTGTGGAGGCCATTCGAGTTCAGTCGTGTTCAAGAAACCAGTCTGAGATGACTGGCGCTTTATGACATGGCGCATTATCCTGCTGGAAGTAGCCATCCAGTCTCTTAATGACTGTGGTCATTAAGAGATGGACATGGTCAATACTCAGGTAGGCTGTGACTAATGGGCCCAAAGTGTGCCAGGAAAATATCCCCCACACCACTGCACCACCACCACCAGCCTGAACCATTGATACAAGGCAGGATGGATCCATGCTTTCATGTTGGTGATGCCAAATTCTGACTCTACCATCCAAATGTCGCAACAGAAATCGAGACTCATCAGACTAGGCAACGTTTTTCCAATCTTCTATTGTCCATGTTTGTTGTGAGCCTGTGTGAACTGTAGCCTCAGTTTCCTGTTCTTAGCTGACAGAAGTGGCACCCGGTGTGGTCTTCTGCTGCTGTAGCCCGTCCTCCTCAAGGTTCAGCGTGTTGTTCAGAGATGCTCTTCTGCATACCTCGGCTGTAACAAGTGGTTATTTGAGTTACTGTTGCCGTTCTATCAGATTGAACCAGTCTAGCCATTCTCCTCTGACCTCTGGCATCAACAAGGCATTTGTGCCTACAGAACTGCCGCTTAGTGGATATTTTCTGTTTTTCTAACCATTCTCTGTAAATCCTAGAGATGGTTTTTCGTGAAAATCCCAGTAGATCAGCAGTTTCTGAAACACTCAGACCAGCCCGTCTACCAACAACCATGCCACGTTTAAAGTCACTTAAATCACCTTTCTTCCTCATTCTGATGCTCAGTTTGAGCTGCAGCAGATCGTCTTGGTCATGTCTACATGTCTAAATGCATTGAGTTGCTGCCATTTGATCGGTTGATTCAACACTTGCGTTAATTATGAAGTGAATGGTGAGTGTATATTTGCAGTGAAAAATGTTTTGCCTTTAAAGTTTAGAAACTATCAATGATGGTGGTGGCAGCACCAGGCTGGTGAAAGGACCGCATTCAGAATGTTGAACTTCACCTTAGATCAACAGTGAGATGGCTGAAACTGGGACACAATTTTGAGATCCAACAGGATAATAATCACAAACACAAATCAAAACTGGTCTTTAAGCATTTTTATTGGCTGTAAGAATGCCTTTCACTATGATTATTGTGGGCTCCTATTTGGTGAAACTTGTTTTGCTTTCTGTTCCTCATTCTAGTTTTTGTGCTGTCTGTCCACCTCGCGATCGTCTACAGACAAACTGGCTTTTGACGTGGGACTGCAGGAGGAAACGACAGGTGATGGATGGATGGATGGATGGATGGATGGATGGATGGATGGATGGATGGATGGATGGATGGATGGATGGATGGATGGATGGATGGATACTAGTTGTCTTAAAACAGTTTCATTGATGACTTAGACTTTTCAGTAGTGTCAGGCATTCTGACATTTCCATTGTGATCACTGATTAAATGATTAAATGTGGCAGTTATATAATGTCTTTTAGTTTTTTTTTTGTTTTTTTTTTTGAATTTCCAATCTTTAAGTTTGAAAAATGTATACAAAAAGGTTGACAGAAGTGAGAATTCTGAGTGAGAAAGTTGGAGTTTCTCACTAACCCTGAGATCATCAAATCTGGCTCTCCTTCATATAAATATAATTATAGCTGTAGTGGAAAATAATCACTGACACAACAGTTTTGACTATTTTTTATTAATGAAAGTAGAATGCTGTAGATTTGCCAGGCCCCTTCACTGTTCATTTATAAAACCTGCTCTTCTCTTTTGTCTAAGGCACAAACTTAATACAAAAATCTAAGTGGTACTTCTGAATACCTACGCTGTGTCAGATGTCAAGGTTTCCCTCATGTACCACCAGGCCAAGCATTGCTTGTTTGTTTATTACATATTAGGATGAAACAACTGAAGTGCAAAAATGTGATATTTATTTCAATTGTATTTTTTTATTACTATTATTATTATTTTTTTCCTTTTTTAAAATGTTATAGTTGGTTGGTTAGGTATTGTTAGTAATGTTTCCCAATAACAAATAATTACCCATATTTCCTGTCAATGTTAAACATTTTTTAACTCAAACACTTTGGGCCTCTGGATGACTTCCCTAGCGCCCCTACCACCAGGTTTAGCAAGTTTCTTTGGGAAGCTCTGATATGTATTACTTGCCCTAGAAGACCTTAGAAAAGCTAATAGTAAAGCTGGGTGGACAAACTGCTTCCAGAATTCTCCATAACAGAATCCAAAATTCGTCCTCAGTTCCAACCTTCCTAGGAATTTACCCTCTAAAACTGTGTACTGTACTAAACAAAATAAATTCATTTAAGTATTTAGCTACAATTTGTTGCACTTTAAGTAGTTCTTACAGTATTGACTTTGTGTAACAAAAGCAACCAGTCGCTCCAGCTTCCTCTGCAGATTCACCAAAAGGGGAGCTGGCATTTGCATGAACGTCCTGGACCTGCTGCTGCTTTTCACACTTTATTTGCAGGTGCTGACCTTGGTCATCCTCTCGGATGACCAAGAGGATGGAAAGATGTTATAATAGCACAATCCTGTTATTTTCATTTAGTTCATTTTATCAAGCCACTCCCACACTTCCTGTTTCTGCTCTATTAATGGTTGCACAGGGAGATTTTTAAATCTCCCTGTGCAACCATTATATGTTGGATAGAGGGAGCCCTCCCCTTATAGAGGGAGGGCTCTGAGCTGATTTCCAGCACAGTGAATCTTTTTATCACATGTGGTATGTAGTAAAATACAAGAAAACATTAGCCATGTTCCATATCCTCTGTTTTACAGTCTGTGTGTGTGCGTGTGTGTGTGTGTGTGTGTGTGTGTGTGTGTGTGTGTGTGTAGGTGAGGCATGCTGGTGGACCATCCATCCAGCATCAAAGCAGCGTTCAGAGGGAGAGAAGGTTAGAGTGGGAGATGATCTCATCCTGGTCAGCGTCTCCTCTGAAAGATATCTGGTCAGTTGTTGGTCTGTAGGAGAACGTGGGAGCAGCACCAAGCTCTCATCTCTCACTTTTCCTTCCTTGACTTACAAATGAATTTTGTCCTCCTTGTTTTTACTCATCTTCTGCCTTTGCTGCAGCAGCTCCTATAATGATCTATAATGCATATATTGACCTACTGTTTATATCTTAGTGTATACTAAGGCATAACAGCAGACATGTTGGGTCTGTCCAACATTCTCTGAACAATCTCATACAGTTGGTAAAGCATGTTGGACTTGAATGCAGCTTGGAGGCTCAAAGTTCCAGGTTTGCGTCTGTCTACATAGCTAATGATCACACTGACAGCATCAGTGATGCGTTGTCACTCAGGCTCATCAGGTTAATATAAACAGAAAATTGACTGCTGATGTTTACTTAAGGGTTTACTCAAAGTGTTTTATGCTGGCGTTGATTAGTCTTAACCAGAATTACTAAGTTTATTAAATTAATGAATATATACACTTTCCGTGAGTCAGTGAGTCTGTGCTAACAGACAGACTCACTCATCAGCCAGTGGTGAACTCAAGTTCCCCAGTCTACCTGCAGGAAATCTCTTGTCTGTGCGCTGATATCATTATAGAAATATCTCTGCCTGTGTAATTTGACTTATCATGTTTCTTGTAGCATCTGTCCTATGGGAATGGCAGCCTGCAGGTAGATGCAGCCTTCCAGCAGACACTATGGAGTGTGGCTCCCATCTGTTCTGGCAGCGAAGTAGCACAAGGTACGTCATTGAGCAGTTAGTTTTCCCTTCTGGATTCATTTTCCTTCCTGCTTGTGGTCTGGTCCAATCAGCAAATTAACTTCTAAGCTTCTTCAGCTGGAACGTAATGAAAGATGACTTTGACTTTTACACAGGTTTGTTACTCCATTTGGACAAAGTATTCCTACATATAACTTGTAGAAATTGGCCTTACTTGTGATTAATTTTTAGTCTTATTCAGTTTTTTATCCAGTGTCTTAAAGATCCTTAATAATTTTCTTCAAGACACTTGAACTGGGAACTTAAAGCCTCCTGACTAGCAGTCAGAGCTCTCCAGGGACTTTACAATAACATCACTCTGTCACAAAACCTGTCAGTGTGTAGAAGAAAAGATTCACTCTGATCCAGGACAAATTCAAGTAGATTAAAAAAATTATATCGAAGCTCAAATCACCATTAACCTGTCATTCACAGGTTGTCATTCACAATGACAGGGGTGTCAAACTCCAGTCCTCAAGGGCCGCTGTCCTGCAGTGTTTAGATGTGCCACAGGTAAAAAACAGTGGAATGAAATGGCTTAATTACCTCCTCCCTGTGTAGATCGGTTCTCCTGAGCCTTGCTAATGACCTAATTATTCTTTTCAGGTGTGGTGCAGCAGAGGCACATCTAAAAGTTGCAGGACAGCGGCCCTTGAGGACTGGAGTTTGACACCTCTGTCACGAGAGGACCCAAATTTGGGTCCTCTCGTGACAGACAGGCTAAGGTCAAGAGGATTTCACTTCTCCCTCTGGTTGCCTCTGCAACTGTTCCCTGTATTCTATCAAGCAGCTTCCAAACTAAGATCAGACCTGAAGCTGAAGCAGAGTTGAAGCAATCAGGCTGCCTGAGGACAAGAGAGAAGGGCTCATAACCGACATCAAGCCTGTTGATAGTCCACGTACAGACAGGCCAGAGTCTGGGAAGCCATGGCAAAAACTGAGCTGGACTGGTTGGGAGGCAGACCCAATGCCCCAATGCTTACATTAATACTAAACTGGGCCAGCACTGGATCACATCTATGTTAGGCAGGGAGAACCTATGGAACCAGTAACTGCAGCTGGCACATGAATTTTACCTTAATCGTGCTGGCAGCCACTTTTTATCCTCCAACAGCTTACTTGAGTATTGGGTTACAGAGTTACAGCAAACTGACAAAAAATATGTCATCCAACCACCAGTCGCTCCAACCAGGATTGATGTTCATCTGGTCTGTGTCACCATCATCAGTTCTAGTTGAACAGTACACACTTTGCTAGGCCTGCAGCCTCGTCTTGTGACAAGTGTTATGTTTCCGTTGTTGTAACCTTAAACTAACTGAGAAATACCCATCATATAAGCCAAGTCTATGTGAAGGGTATTGGATTTATAGATCCTATAAATGCAATACCCTTCACATAAAGAAAAAACTTCTCCAAACTGTCTCAGAAAACCTTGATGATTATGGTGAAAGTCAAAACACTTTCAGACTTTTTTATTCCATGAAATTATTATAAGTCAAAATATTAATTGTATGTTTTTAACAGAAACTTACATTAACACAAATGTACCTGCTGCTCTTATTGAAGGTTCTCTTTCAAACCTCAGCTTAGCATTTTTAATCAGAGAAGGAAGAAAAGGTCCTTCTGGTACTCTTAGTTCAAACAACATTTTCATTTGACAGTTATGCCTCATTTCAGCTTCTCAATTTTACTTTCAGCCTTTTGTCTTATGCTGTTCATATTAAGTATAGCAGAATTACAATATTTTGTGACTTTAATTTACACAACCATCAGTTAAGTCAAGTCATGTCATTTGAAGTTTTTGGTAACACTTTATTTGAAGGGGGTTGAATAAGACTGACATAAGACTGTCATAAACATGACATAACACCTGTCATGAACATGAATAAGCCTTCATGAATATTTATGACTGTTGTCATAAAGAGTCATTCAGTAAATTATGACACTTTTAATACAAAGTTGACATTATTCAAAATGTCTTTATGACAACTTGACATTAACCAATAAATCATTACTGATATAAATTTGTTATAAAAGTATTACTGATTGCACTTTAAAAATGAGGTAACTTTATGTTATTAAAGGTAAAGTTTAAACAGTAATGATTTCTTGGTTAATGTCAAGTTGTCATAACAACGACATTTTGAATAATGCCAACTTTGTATTAAAAGTGTCATAATTTACCGAATGACGCTTTATGACAACAGTCATAAATATTCATGAAGGCTTATTCATGTTCATGACATGTTATGTCATGTTTATGACAGTGTCATGACAGTCTTATTCACCCCCCTTCAAATAAAGTGTTACCTTGTTTTTTAACTTGCTAAATTTTATGAATTCTACTAGTTAACCAGCTCACAACCAAGGCCACAAATTATTATTATGAAGATAATTATTAGTTGTTTTTTCTTTGTTTACTTAGTTTGATAAGAATTTTATGGGCTTGTTTCTAGGGATTTTGTCTCTCCTGTTATTAACCTCTGTAAAGTAATTTGGGCCCTTTATTAAGAGATTCCAAATAAGGAGTTCTAAATCCCAGTACTTCTGGGATTAATCAGGATTTAACATAAGGAACCTGCAAGGAGTAACTGAGAATGAGTTGCCTGAGTTTACCAGTCATTATTCTATAATTACCCCACTTCTTTAAGTTCTCTTTCTGCCATATCTTGCAATTGGCACCTTCATGCTCAGCAAAATACTAACAAAACAGCTGCAGGCCAACCATATAGTTTTTATCCCTGTTTCTGTACTCCTATTAGGAGTGTTACATTATACAGTCCATTCTGTCTTTTCTTACGTCATCTTCCTTCTTTATCCTCTTCATGTTCTATTGTTATTTTTCTCAGTTGTCAGTTTTACTTTGTTGTCTGTAGGTTTCCTAATAGGAGGGGATGTTTTGCGCCTCCTCCATGGACATATGGATGAATGTCTGACTGTTCCATCTGGGGAACATGGAGAGGAACAAAGAAGGTGATGTTGTCTGATATTAAAAATGATTTGAAGAAGTTCAGATTTTAGAGCCTTCTTTCTTTATTGTCTCTTGTTTAAAATACAACTGAATGCTTTTGTCCATGGTACACTGAACATAAATTCTATTTTCTCTTGGTTAAGATGCTAACAAGATGTTACTATTATTTTAGCTTTAATAAGCTAATAAGATGTTAGGTGGAGCATCTTATTTAACTTACATTTTCTTAGGTTGTCAGTATTATGAAGGAGTATTAAAGTTACAGCTATTAGTTTTTGTATTCTGGGTTGTCACCCTGCAGATGAGACAATGAGTATGTAGCTGTGGCTGAGCTGCTGCTGGCAGAAACACTGAGTTCTCCACAGTGACAGAGAGTCAGAGAGTGAGCTCCTTTATGGTTTGAAGATGTTCCCACTGGCTGCAGCCATACTGTTTAACAGCATTGCTGAAAGTGTCTGTGTACTCCCCCTCACTGACAGCAGCTTAGTGTCTGTGATTCTGACTCATCCAGGTGCATAGATATTACTGTACACAGCACAAAAGTAAAACCGCCCAAGAATTGTTTGAATGTCAGAGGAAGTGTTTGTGGTTTGGTGTAATGGCTTCATTTTCTCTCCAGGTCAGTGCACTATGAAGGAGGAGCAGTTTCGAGTCACGCTAGGTCCCTGTGGAGACTGGAGACACTGCGCGTCATGTAAGCACAGCTCATATGCACAGCAAACTGCTCCTTTAACATAAGATCACTGCTATACATAACCACACTCCTACACACTGACAGACACACTTGATCACATAAGTTATTGTGTTCTGTGTCTGTCAAGAAGTTTCCAGCTCCTGCTGCTGAGTAATGAACTGGTAGCGCTCACTGTACTGCTGGCTGCAGAGTGTCAGAGTACAAGTTAAAAATATAACACATTTTACTCAAAATGTGTGCGTCACAAGCCTTTAAATGGCCGTGATGGTTGCTAAGGACTAGCACTGTCACAGCTTGACGTTGTGTTTTGAAAGGATTGCAGACCATTACCATGCATGGTTGCCATGTATCAGATTGTCTACACTGGTCACCTGCATGCAACACTTTGACCACACTGTGTTGTATTCCATTTTTCAGTGATGGTAAAGAAACTATGAAAATTATTTTGTGTAGCACTTAAAACTGAAGAAATGTTATGCGATAATATAGATTTTACAAAAATTGCATCAATAATTCAGTAAAATGCAGCAAAATAGAATCCATTTATACTTGGGTTCACCTTATCAGTAGTCAGCACAATCTCACTGTGATGAATATTAAAGCTACTATATATTACCTGTAAAGAACTAAAGTCATGTCAAGTTTATTTGTATAAAGCATATCAGTAACAAAACAGTTCAAGGTGCTACACATGATAAAAACATAGCACAATAAGCAATTATGAAATGAGCAGTAAACAATAAATTTTGTCGAATGCCATCATCAAAATCATTGAGAATAATAAATACTAAATATATTGTTCAATGTTCCAGTTATTATTGATCAAAAGCAGCTCTAAACAGGCAGGGTTTTAGTTTAGATTTAAATGAGTTTTGCAGTTTTCTGGAAGTTTGTTTCAGATTTGCAGTGCATAGAAACTGAATGCTGCTTCTCCAGGTTTGGTTCTGGTTCTGGGAATGCACAGCAGAACCAGAACCAGAAGACCTGAGAGGTCTGGAAGGTTGATCTTTCATGTATTTTGGTGCTTAGCAAAACCACAATCTGCCCAATGCTCTTAGTGGACTCTCAAAGTCTTTCTGAGACAACAGTAGCCAGTGCTGACTGAAGCACAGCACATCTCTCTGACATGACAAATACAGAATCATTTCTATATTTAATCATGGCTGATTGACCCGATTGGAGTGTGAAAACTGAACTCATATTAACATGATGCGAGCTGATAAACATTAAACGTTTTTTTTCCACATTTGTTTTACACTGTTTAGATCTAATTGAATAATTACTTGCTGTGAATAAGTGTGCCTGCAGGGTGGACCTATTGGTACCATCTTGATTATATTCTATTTCTATGTACATTTATAAAATAATTTTTTTTAGAATATTATTGAAAAGTTAATTTATTCCAGTAACTCCATCACAAAGAGAAACACATCATACAGATTTATTCCACTCAGTCTGATATTTTCCAGACTTCATTTCTGTTGGTTTTACTTATTTTCAGCTTCTATTTGATGAAGCATAACATTAAAGATTAGAATGCTATGTCAGACCAATTAAAACACATTTTTAATTCAGAAATATAAGCTTAATGAAAGTTATGTTTAATATTTGCTTAATTGTTGTCATTTTCTAAATGTAGATTTATTTTGACAAATGTGCTGCATCAGAACTGGTGGTGTTGAAAGCTGTGTTTGCTCTTGTGTTTTTCCAGGTGGAGTGGGAGTCATATCCGATGGGGTCAGCCTTTCAGACTCAGACATGTGACCACAGGGAAATATCTGAGCCTGACTGAAGACAAGTCTCTTCTTCTGATGGACAAAGAGAAAGCCGATGTGAGGTCCACTGCCTTCTGCTTCAGGTTGTCCAAGGTAAATCCTCAGTGAAGACCACCACAGTGCCAGGGAGTACAAGTGACAATCTGACTGAGTTTTTGTTCTCTGATGCCGATCAGGAAAAGCTGGACCCTGGTGTGAGGAAGGAGGTGGACGGGATGGGTACACCAGACATTAAATATGGTGACTCTGTGTGCTATATTCAACATGTCAACACCTCCCTGTGGCTTACATACCAAACTATTGATGCAAAGTGTGCACGCATGGGTGGAGTACAGAGAAAGGTATTATGGTATACATTTAATTCATTTAGTCTTTAATGTGTTTTCAGCAGACCTTTCTGGATTCAAGGCCGCTGTGAATAACTGTAAGAGACCAATAGTGCCAGAGATTTCAACTGCAGATACACCAATCTTGGTGTATCTGCAGTTGAAATCTCTGGCAGTCTTGGTATATCTTACTAACTTTTACAATAAAAACAAAGTACTTGTTTTTCATCCTGAATAAATTTTAAAAAATAATCTTAACAATAAACTGATGTGATATAAAACAATGACATATCATCAAGAGCCCACAGTTACAGAGTTGTCTCTTTGCAAACCATCCTGGTGGTGGGACCAGTAGGGTCCCAACACCCAACACAAATGAAAGCCAACCACATGAATTACAGAATATCTCATTTTCTCCTATGCAATAATATTATAATGCATAAGAATGCGTTACAAGATATTCCTTGGCTTTTTTATGTCTAAGTTCATATCAGAGGAAAAAGTTCTGATTTATTGTTAGATTTTTGAATCACTGAGTTTTTTTATTGCAGTTAAACATAAGCCTTTTCATCATAATTATTGAGATACTTTAACAGCTCAGGCAAATGTTACACTGTGTGTAGAGAGAGAGCAGTGTTTGTTACACAGCTCTGCAGTTAAACTTACATTTTATAACAAAGACCAAATGGTTACATTGCTTACAATTTCATCTCCATTTAGCTCCATATATTAGCTATTTGAATCATTGGCACCTTTTACAGATGTAGTGCAGTTAGTACTGTTACATTGCTAACAGATGTTTCTGTATGTCATTCCCTGTAGAGCTGGTATTAAACTGTGAAACATTTAAATCCAGCATGTTCCATAATACTATGATTTTTTTTCAGGAAGTTCCAACAGAGCAACTTCCAACTTCTTATCTGCTGACAAATTAGTCTCCTTTGTGCCAACGTGAACAAACAGGCACCTTGTATGCTTCATCTAATCTAATTTTAAACTCTTCACTGACACCCAAAATATTAAATTGAGCCTCAATATTTTTTTCAGAATTTTAGTTTACAACTGACCATTCAGAGATTAAGACCTGTTAACTGTAAAATTGGCAGTTTCACTCATCTTTGATGTATTTCAAAACCAGATAAGAAGAACTTTCAGCCATCGAAAGGTCCTACGGTGCTAATGCTGTCGAGACCCAGTTCTTAGTGCTTCATCAAACATAGACTTGCAGGATATTGTTTTGACACTATACATCTTTTTTAAAATCCCAGTTCATTCACGGTGGTGATCAGAGAGTGATTCAGTATTTTCTGGGGGATTTTGTTGGTTTTGTGTGTGTGTTCTTTTAGGCCATCATGCACCATGAAGGTCACATGGACGATGGGCTCACTCTGTCTCGGTCACAACATGAGGAGAGCCGGACTGCCAGGGTCATCCGCAGTACCGTCTTTCTCTTCAACATTTTCATCAGGTGTGTTCTGCTACACACTCTCACCTTCACACTTTATTTACTAGAGATGTCACAACAGAGCACTGACAGTTTGAGTAAAACAAGTAAGTGCATCTTCTAAGCATCATCTCACACATTTTCATTGATAAACTGGAGTAGGAGCTCTATGAAGGATGGTCATTTGTCAGTTTATCTTATACAAATTATACAAAGCTATTTCACTGCTTTTTAACAGAGATTAGGGAAGGTTTACTCACCCTGTCATTGACTGATATAAAAAGGAGTCTGCCACACTTTTCTTTGGGGCCAGTGACAAAGATGCCTTCATAGTTACCTGAGTGTCTTACTGCTGCTGAAGTCAGAAAATGTCTGCCCGTCTTCTCTAGTGTTTTGTTGTGGGATGAAAATAGTTTCTGACGTGTGCCTGCAGGTAGTGTTTTACATGCACAGTCCTAGCAGTTCAGAGTGGATTCTTCTACAAGAATACTTTACAGTCTTTACAGTCAACTTTTGCTAAAAAGTAGATTTAAATCATATTAGGTTGTTCTTCTTTTATTGAAAAGGTTTTTCTGGACTAGTGGTCATTATTTGCAGCAGATCAAACAGGAAATTGATAGAGAATTAATCAGCAATTTGAAATGTGAACTAAGATAAGCAGATGAGACATGGTTAGAGATGTGGTTGACTGGGGTCTGTTGATGTTTACGGAATACACTGGGTTCATTAGAG
>NW_015114769.1:95498-108117 GCF_001443285.1 Poecilia latipinna | reverse complement strand
ATGTTTCTGGCTGACATTGATTCAATGTTGTTTCAATCATTCTGTGCTATCTGGGATATTTATGTGAGAGTCAGTAACAGAAAGTAATGTGGATACTTAACCAGTAAAAAGAACAGTTTCTGTATTATTGTACTTAATTTTGCTGATCTTTGTGGAATAAATCAAATGTCCTGACTGATATTCCACTTGGTGCTGGATCAATAATGACCGGTAATACTACCACTGTCCTGGGGGGAGCAATCATTTCCTGTCTCTGTGAACCTGCAATGACTGAGGAGTCAATAAAGCTTCAGGATGAGCAAACGAAGCAGCTCAAGAACACACTGACGGGAATTTTAGGTCTGCAGATCACGAGCTAGATGTTATGCTGATCATTTTAAAATGTTATTTTAGTTACGTGTTTTTATGTTTTTCAGACAATTGTTGGATTCGTACATGTGCTTACTGGATGCTAATGTGAATTAATATTCTTTCCCACTTCAAATAGAGGAAGAAATTATTAAAATTTCATTTTTACAGAGCACTCAGATGAAGAGAGAAGCAATGGCTATCTAGTAACAGAAATTCAAAACTCTGCATAGCCAAAATATTGTTTACATTGCCTTGCCAAACCACCTGTTGAACTTTTACAATTTTTCACAAACTTCATTGTATTTTATTAGGATTTTATGTTCAGACTCTGACACAGTGAGCTTACTTCAACAGTTGAAAGAAAATTATGAGTTACTTTAACTTTTTCTATAAATAAAAACCTGAAGATGTATTATTTTACAGTTTTATTTAGCTCTGATGCCCCTGTTTAAAATGGCAAAATGCCACGCACACAACCCTGGAAAGAATAATCCCCACAGCTAAACATGGTGGTGGCAGTATCAGGCTGTGGGGTTGGAGTTGATAGATAGGAAGATAAATGGAGGGCCAGTGCAGATGGAAAAAAGGAGAAGTAAATTTCTGCCAAAAAAAAATTTAAAATTTGAGATAAGTCTAAGAAATTTTCTATAAAAACAACGTGGAAGTTTCTGAATTACAAAAATTTAACATTTTTGAATTTTGAGTCTAAGAAAATTTCCAAAATTGAAAATTTTTAAATTTTTGAAACTCAAAAATCTCAAATTTTCTGACTTTTTTCTAGCAAATTTTCAATTTTTGAAACTCAGAAATGTCCAAGTTTTTTTAAAAGAAAATTTCTGAGATTTATCTCTACATTTCTGAGGTTTTTTTTTACTCCCCTTTTTTTCTATCTCATCTCTGTTTCAATGGAAAATGAGTAGGCCTGTCCTTGTTAATTACGCAGCAGAATCCTACAACACACCAACATAAACACACAACAGGACCGGCTGCCACAACACACACCAAGAGATTTGATAACATATCAAGACACACAATAAGTCTTTGATCAGCAGATACCAGAGTGATGAAATTCAAAATATCTGAGCATGTTAAAGCTGCAGTGATCAATATTAAACATTTTCCTCAAATTCAGCCTCCTTTTACATTAATAATTTGTTCAGTTTAATAACTACATATTATAATCAAGAATACCCTTAAAAGAAAAAACAAGTAAGCAAGTGAACCTTATCCTGACATGTTTGTCATAAACATGTAAAACGACAAAACTTAGGAGTTTGATGTAGTCAGAAGAGTTGTCTCAAAGATGCTCAGATATTTTTCTGTGAAGTTTAATCTGGATCAATTGACCATATTTTAAAAAGGGAAAGTTCCAGTAAGGGTCATGTACCTGGCAGTGGTAAAATTTATAACGTTATAAGAAATCAGTGGGATGTTGCTGAATAATTAATTATCCACAGTGTGCTTCATAAGAGCACATATTCAAATTTATATATAAAATAAATTTGAACATTTGTGCTCCGATGAACTTAGTAATTCCATTTGAATATAAACATTTCTTTCATTAACACCACATTTCTTTATTAAACATGTTTTTGTATGATCTGATCATTTTATTCTCATATTCAGTGTTGTGTTTTCATTAGCTGTTAGGAGAAAATCAACGTACATAATCCAAATAAAGGCTCCAAAACATAAAAATAAATGTCATTCTTCTATATACTGACAGGGTCACTAAAACAAATGCACATTTGAAGAACACTAATTTATTGATACCAGAATTTTAATGTGTTAATTTTGATTCATAAATAAAATAGATTTGAATGTGTTAAAAAATGTATGGAAATAAACGCATTTTGTTTTCTTAACAAGTCCCAAGCCGGAACCTTTGTATTGTGTTTCTTGTACGCCCGTGAATCTGACGCACAAACGTTGTCCGCTAACATCAATGGTCGACAAAATCGCATTTCTTGGCCCACTGGCTATTAATTTTTCCTTCTAAAACAATCTAGTAGACGATGTAAAAATAAAACAAAAACAAACTATTGTTGTGAAGCAAAAAGAAGTTGGCTAGTTACTAAAACGGTTCAAGCCGAAAATAGCATCTCAATGCTAAGCGTGTTGTAACAAACACACACGTCCCCAAAGCTAGCGTCAGACGCCACAGAGGTTTTTTCAACGAAGTTACTTGAATGATTTAGTTCCTGTGACACTTGAAAGCTGAATGGGTATAATAGCACTTTGCTGGTGCAAATATGTCTGAATATGTGATTCAACCATCACATATTCAACCATTATGTGATGGTTGAATAGTCTAAAAACCAGATTAAAAACAATAACTTCTATTGTTGAGCTCATATGTCTATTTATTCAGTGGTTTAGCAGCAAAAGGCTGAAAATAAAGCTAAGATTCTTAAAATATTATTGCTCTATTGATAAGGTTTTTATGCAAACTTAATACTACTCAACAAAACCATCCTGGATCAGTCATTTAAAGCTGCTTTGTTCACAGGCATACCTACAGTACCTTGCAGAGCTGTTCATAGCCCTTGAACCTTTGACATTTTATGTGATCCAACCACAAATCATGTGGTATTTCATTAGGATTGAATATGATAGACCAAAACATAGTGCATAATTATGAAAAGAAGGGAAATGATATGTGGTTTTTAATTTATTTTTTATAAATACAAATTTGAAATGCCTGGTACGCATTTCTATTCTGACACCCCTAAATAAAATCAAGTGCAACCCAATATCATTAGAAGTTATCAAATTAGTAAGTAATCCACTTTTGTGTAATTTGATTCCATTATAAATCCATCTAATCTGTGCGGCAGAGTATTAGAGCCATAATAAGAAAAAAATACAAAAATAATTTTAAGAGAATAAAGACATAAAATTACAAGAATAAAGTTGTACTAATATGAGAAAAGTTGTCATAACATGAGAATAAAGTTTTAGTAATATGAAAATAAACTCATATCACCAGGATAAAGTCATAGTATTTTAAGAATAAAATCATAGCATTAAAGAAAAATGCAGTAAGACATTATTCTCATAATATTATGCTTTTCTTCTTGTACAATTTTATTGTCGTAATTTTTTTTTATTTTCTTAGTGTGGCTCTCATACTCCATCGTAATTCTGTCAAGGTAAGTGGCAAGAAAAAAATGGATTATTAAAAGTAAGGCATAATAGCACTGAATGCAGATCAAAGTATATTTATGTGTTCAACTGGCACAAGCAAAGTCCAGAAGTAAATCTGCAGGACAAATAAGAAAAACTAATGTTTACAGATGCTCCATTTAATCTGGGCAGAACCAATGATTTTGCAAAGAATAATGCCAAAAATGACCCTGAACGACATGTAGCTGCAACAGCTAAAGATCCAACTTTATGTGAGTCTATCATATAAACTCCTAATAAGATGCACTGATATTTAACAAAAGTTTAAGGGGAATTACTAATTTTGCAAGGCACTGTATATGCATCAACATAGGTAACCTGAGCTAAGACAACCAGACATTAATGCTGCTTCTTAGTTCTAATGCACATTTCTCAAAACCAGCAACCTTGAAAAACAATTTCCCTTCATCGCTCCACCACAGTAGCAGCAGTTAAACTAAAACAGTTGTAAATTCACAGAGCCATGGTCAGAAAAACTAAAACAATTGCGAGCTTTGTACAATACAGAGTCAGAGATGAGTTTCTAGAGAGGAGATATGAACAAAAGGAGGAGGCACCGATTCACCGACATAACTTGTGGAGTCACTTGGAAGCCGCAGAGCGTTTCTGCTGATCTGGCTCACAGTGTGGCAGTAACAAGTTTCCTGAAGGACGCCAACTGATTCTCTCTTTCCCTTTCACATTCCTCGGTTCAAGTTTTCTTTGTGCGTTTTGTCGTCTAGTTCTTGCTGTGATAGGATTCCGGACTCGACTCGCCGTCGTCGCTCAGGGCCTCGGCGTTGGTGAAGGTCCCAGCAAGCGTGGCACCGAGGGCTTGCCTGACCGGAGCCATCTCTGAAAGAATAATGTTATCGTGATTGCTTACCAGCGTGGCCTTGTCCATGATCTCTGCGCTATGCTTGGACACGACCGCGTCCATGAAGTCGTACTTGTGAGACAGCATGCCACTTTCGAATAAGTACTTTGTCAGGTAGGAGAAGACCACGTTTGCTAGGAAAGACGCCACCATGGACACGGACTTGAAGGGGAACCGCTGCTGGACGAAGTACTCTACGTCTCCGCTGATGAGGTGGACCTTCTTCTCTATCACCCACCCGGGGTAATAGATGAATGGAGGCAGTCTTAGGTAAGGTTCCCCTCCACCAATGCGCAGCAAGAGTCCAAAGATGTACGCTGCCACGGAGCCGTACGTGTTGGTACCTTTGACGAACAACACACTGAGAAGTTGGGGGAAGATGATGACGTAGACGAGGTCGGAGCTTAAGTACCAGAGGCCGTATACAGATCCAGTTAAAAGCGCCATAGCTGTGGCGAGAGCGCCAAATACAAAGATGGTGATGCGCATCACCCAAACGATCTCCGTATCCGAAGCCTGGAAGAGAAAGGTGCTTTTTAATAAAACATTGATTTATTACCGGCTTTAATAACTTTTGGTACTCTTACCATCTGCCGAAAGGCTTGCTGATAAATGTTCCTGGCAAACATGGAGCTGGCTGACAGTATGGACGAGTCCGCTGATGACATCACCGCTGCCGACACCGCGCCCAGTCCGAAGAAGGAGATGTAGGGCGGGCAGAGGTGCTGGAGCACGATGGGAAGGATCATGTCAGACTCCTCCTTGTCCTTTGGAGCGACGTAACCATAAGTCGTTTGATTCCAGTCTGGATAAGAAGTTTTTGAAAAAGCACTTCAGGTTTAATCTTCTAAGGTTTTTGCTCTGAACAAAATGTTTTATGATTTCTGTTTCGGTCCAAATTTGCTTTTAAGACAAAATGTTTCACCATTAAATCTGATTATGAGCCTCCCTGTTGTTACACATGTTTTAGCTGCAGACAAACAAAAGAGCTTGGACTTTTCTGTGGGTGGAAATACAGCAGAGATTACCAGCTCTTCTCTGTTTGGCTGGGTAAAATTAAAAGAACAAGAAATCTGAGTAACAGGAAAAAAGAAACAATACTGAAGAACTGCACATTTCTTTAGTAAAAATGGTAAATCAACATAATTTTGGACGCCTTTCATTACCAGTCTCTATTTTCTCTGAAAGATTTTCAACTTTCCTTTTGCTTCATGATCTCTGTTTTCCCTCCAATCCCTGGATACTCATAAGCAGCGACTGTTTAGCAGCCGTTACACATGAACAATCTTCAGAAGAACCAAAATAATTAGCTCTTCTTCAGATGTAATATTCAATAAATCTGCACGCTCTGACGGCTCTCCTCTGGTTTCCCCCCAGACGCCGTGTGAAACAGAAACCTGTTGGGATGTCAGCAACCCAAACAGGCTTTGATCACACTTTGTGCTTAAATAAGGGATCAGAGTCCTGGACTGGTCATGTTTCATTTACATGTGAGGATGATCTGTGGATCATCGTCTGATTGATGCAAATCCAGATAAAACACTGAGTAATCCATTCAGCAGTTAGGATTTCTACTTGAAATAACTTTTTATATAATGGAAATTACAAAATTATGTATTTTCGACACTTAACATAAAATTGCTAATGCAACGGAAACACAACTCATGCCTCTTAAAGTAACAAACATACTTTCTTGAGTTTGTTTCATGATTTTTGGCAATATTGCAAATAATTAGAAGAAATATTTAAAAAGAATACTAAATATATTCAGTGTTGGGTAGTAACTAGTTACATTTACTCATTTCCATTTCCATGAGTAACTTAAAAAAATACTTTTAGGAATATTTTTATCACGCTGTACTTTTTACTATAGTCTTTTTGTTATGACGTATTTCTGCTCTTACTTGAGTAAAATTTCTGGATTCTCTACCCACTGAATGAAAAACAAATATTTTTTAAATAAAAAAATTCTTCAGACACAGACACTCACCTGCAGTTTTTGTTAAAGTTTGATAAGTTTTTTATTGAAAGAAACTGATTTGGAAAATTTTTCTTTTACCCGATTTTGTTACTCATATGACTTACTGTCACATTGGTTCTTAAAATACCAAAATCTCCACTTAACTTTATATTTTGGTCTGTCTGATTATGCAATTCTTAAATATTAAATATTTGATAATTTCATTACATCAGTAGACTTTTTATCAAATACTTTTTTACTCTTACTTGAGTGATTTCTTGGACAGCTACCTTTTACTTTATACTTGAGTAAAAATACTTCAATGTATTTTTATAATTGAGTAAAATTTTTGGGTACTTTTCCCACCTCTGATTTTTCAACATTAGCAGAATATCGATAAAGTTTTTGTACATAAAACACAACTCCTGACACATTTCTGATTAAGTCAGTTTAAACCCAAATATTTTTGTCCACCTTCTACCTCTAGACAATGAGTGTGTGTGAATTTACTCGTGGAAGCCCCGATGGCTCCAATGAGGACGGACGGGACGGCCATGACTAAGCAGCCGAAGGCGGCGAGGAAAGAGAGAACTTGAGCATAGGTCGCTGAAGAGGCAGAAAGAACCCGCTGAAAGTAGACCTGCCAGGGAATCCCTCCCAACATCTACAAAAGGAAACACAAAGTAAAATCAGCTCTCGAGCCATCGCGTCACATTCAGCAGTCTAAATAACTCACGTCAAATGCACTCCCTTCAAGACTGAACTCTCTCCATGACTCAAATGTTCTTTATAAGCGTTGCAGAGTTCAATGATGGATTCCCTCATAAAGCCATAGCTTACCAGCAGAAAGAAGTTGTCTGCCCAGAGCCAGTTGTCCTCAGGCTTGATCTTGCCCAGCCAGGGTGACTGATAGATTGCTTCCTTGGCCGAAACCCCGATGTCTGTCACAGCAGGATTGGAAAGGGCAAAAGGCACACTGATCCACTGATGAAGATGAGAAAAATCAGAATACAAATGTTAGAGCATCATCTATACGATGGCTGTGTTGAATTATTCATGCCCTGTAACTTAATGTTGGGTTACAACAACTATAGACTTCTTTGTACTTTACTGAGGTTTTTATTTAATAGATGAACACAAGCTAATGCATGGATTTAGTGGAAGGAAAAAATATATACAGCTCCAGGAGAAAAGAAGATCGCACTGCACTGAACTCCATTGAAAACCTCCTGGTTATTCCACCAAATACTGATTTGTGAACTCTTCCTGGGGAAAGACATTAGTGTTGTTGTTTTCTTTGCATTATTTGAGGTCTGAAAGCTCTGCATCTTTTTCGTTATTTTCTGCACATTAATACTAAATTTTTGCTTGCAATATCAGAGACATGTTGTCAGTAGTTCATAGAATAAAATAACAATATTCATTTTACTCAAACATATACCTATAAAAAGTAAAATCAGAGAAACTGAGCATTTAAAGTGGTTTCTTTTTTTTTGCAGAGTGGTAGTTTTCAAAATATTTCACAAATAAAAATGAGAAAAGTTGCCTTTTGTGGTCACCTGATTAGTAGAAAGAGTTCACCAGTACATGAACAGAGTCATGAAGACAAAACCATGAAAACTACAAGTTTGCCATTATTAAGATGGTGTTCTGAAAAGTAACTCAATACTATTTTTATTTTTTTATTACATTTGAATTTTCCAGTAGTCTCCTGGACATATTCATCACTTCAGAGTTAATCCCTGAGATATTAACCTCACCAAGCCCAAAAAGATGCAGAACAGCTGGACCACATCTGTGTATGCGACGGAGTAGAGTCCTCCAACGAGCGTGTAAAAGATGGCTATGAGCGCTGAGATCACCACAGACATGTTGATGTTTATGTCCACAATCACACTCAGAGTGGCACCTGCATGATGGCAGGACAACCATTCAGAGTCAAGTCAATATTAAAAATCTCAAATCTGCAGGAAGGCAAATTAAACAGCAGATTAAACCCACCCAGGGCAGACAGGATGGCAGCAGACCAGAAGATTTCTCCCATGAGGGCAGGGATGAAAAGCAGTCCCCCCATCCGTTTTCCATAGAGCTGCTGGAAAGGGTCCAGCATCGTGACGTAGCCACGCGATCGCATCGGTTTGGCAAAGAAAAGCCCACCTGAGGGATGTCAGAAACTCAGTTTGGACAAATAATCTTCAGATGTGGTGTTTTTACTATATCATGCACTGTGTACAGCATCCAGAGTCTCCTAAGTTAGACTCTAAGATGCAACAGGGCAGCTACAGAGTGGGGAATATGTTCTGCCATATAAGAATTGTTGGTTTTAAAGTCACTTCAAAAATTGGACTGTTGATAATCTGACACTAGTTTTTACACTAGTAAAAACCAGCCCCTTGTACTCAGAGTTGGGTAGTAACTGGTTACATTTACTCAATTACATTTACTTTAGTGACTTATTTAACAAAAAAAAAAACAAAAAAAAAATACTTTTAAGTATATTTTTACTCCTAAAAGTAAGAATATTTTAGGAGTAAAAATAAGGAGAGAGCCCACACTGTGCTGGAAGCAATAACTTTTTTCCTAGGAAGGCAATGGCCAAGCTAATCTGACACAGCAACTATAAGAAACTTTTTTATACTTTTCTTTTCGTATACCTTTGCAAGAATGCACAAGACATGCAAATAAAACTTTCTACAATTTATACACAGGGAGTAGGAGTAAATATCTTTTCACTCCTTTTCCAGTGAAATGCATTCTTGTTTACAATTAAAGTATAGTTATATAAAATATAAAATGGATGATTCAGACAATGTTTCTCCTTACTGTATGTATATTACTGTATATTTGTGTAGAAGTGGATGTATATATTTTCTTTGTTCCTTTTGTTACCTACTTAGGGTGTATGTATTTTTTTCCTTTATGTGGCTCAAAATAAAGCAATAAGCTAATGATTCTCACCTAATACCAAGCTGAGAGCATAACCAAAGGGTGCCTGAGCCCAGGCCAGGCCATAGTCTGGCAGGTAGACATACTCTGCGGTTCCATTTATATATCCCCCTCCTACCCAGGTGGCTGAGGAAGAAAAAAAAACCATATATATATATTTTTAAAACACTTTCCTTTTTGCATTTTAGACGTTTGGAGCCAAGGAATATTCGTGGCCACTCGTGAACAAATGAATCATCTTCATAGTCCTTCACCTCACCGGTCATCGTGAATCCTCCCACGAACAGCCCAATGTCTCTGCCCCCGACCATAATTCTCTCGCTGCGGTCTCCGCCTTCACCGACTCCGGAGTTCTTGTTCTTCCACGCGGCCCAGATCCCCACGAACAGGATCAGGACGTAGAAGAGGACGATGGCCACGAGACCCTCGACGTGGATCGTCATTTTTCCCTCCTCTTCAGCTTCCCACCGGGATCAAGTGCTACTGGGAACGGACTGGAACCTCATAGAGGAAACTGAAAGGAAACAGAAAGAAATTAATGCATTTTCTTAGTTTTGATCTTTTGATCGCAATGAGACAAACCTGGTTAAATGTTATAATAAAAACAAAATATATGCAGAAGCCCAAGTCCGAACTGGCCGAAACAATTTGCGCATTGTAGTCTAATGCGCAACCGCCTCATTATAATGACTTTGTGCGGTTAAAGTATTGGAAGTAAAGCGTTATGTATTTAACGCACAACCCCTTTACATGGAAAAAACTGTTTTGACAACTTTAAGGATAGAAATAGTTATTTATTAAAAAAAAATAATTTCCCCAACAAAAACTACCAAGTACATAATTTTGCCTAATTTCCTGCTTGGAAAAGGAAAACAATTATAAAAAGTTCAAGTATTTTAGAATGAAAACGCGTGTAGTCTCGTTTAAAATATGGGTACCATCTGCAGTGGATGAGGGGACTACAGTTCCCTGAAGAACACCAACAAAAAATAAAATACAAACATCTTTATTCCTTGCGCCTAAAAAGCTTTTTTTTTTCTTTTTTATCAACTTACAAAGTTTAAAAGACAGGAAAACAAAGGATGAATCGAAACGTATCCATTCGGGGCGCCTTGTCGCTTTCTCTACTGCTCTTCTTTGTAGTTTTTGGCTATTTTATTATTATTATTTAGCAGTTACATTTTTACCTCCATGCGTAAAAGCCCAGTTGTCATTCCCAAACACAAAACGTCGACTTCAACATGCACGCAGTTGATTAAAATGGAACTAAAACAGGTGGAAACATAGTTTCAGTCTAGGACGGTGCATTAAACCTTTTTGTGCTGATACTGTTTCTCCATGAGGGGTTATTGATGTCCTTAAGTCATCTGTCAGGACGGTCAAAATGCAGTTGCACCACACTTCACTTAAATAATCTCAATAAACAAAACAACCAAACAGTGAATTTCTTACCTTTCTGCTGGAGAGATTGGTCTAAACAGATGACTCAAACTCTTTTGAAAAAAGAACAAAAACAAAGATGTCCTGGTAAGAATAACGGCACTTTTTTGTGTATTCCTCCCTGGCGCACAAACCCCCAATTCAACGAAGCAGGGTTTTTTTTTTTTTTTTTTAAACTCACGAAGCTGCCCGGTAAGATCCGCGGAGAGGAGAAGGAGCGAGGGAGGGTGAAAGAGGGTGGAGCTGGGCTGGAGGGATGGAGATGAATGGGAGTGGTGGGTTTATTGGGAGCTGTCAGGGTGGGTAGATGGTGGATGAATGTCTTCCAGGGCTGGACGAAAATAGCAACTAATAGAGAGTGGCGTGACGTACTACCGCACCGGAAAAGCTTTCCAATATTATGTTGGCAGTGGTTGAAACCTTTGCCAGGTTACGTCTCAGGCCTGATTAACGATATTGCGCCGCTGGTTCACGTTTTTTCCCTCCTGGTGAAGACGCTTTTACTCACATGTAGTTCTTTTACAAAGAGGACTTTGGCTCTTTAGTTCACTTTAAACTTCTGGGATGTTTTTGTTCTTTAGTAAGCAGCAACACATGAGCAAATCTTGCTAAAAACGTCTGATGCTGCATTTTAATTCACCAAAACGTAACAAAAATCATCGACAATGTCAATATAAGCTCCACAGACAGCCGTGGTTTTAATGAGAGTCGGTATAGCAAGTCATTTGGAGATCTCAAGTTACTCAACTCTCAAGTCTAGTCAAGACATCCGTGTCCAAACGCAAGATATGCAAGTCGAAAGTAATGAAATCCAAGTCCCAAATCACGGCATGCAAATTTCAAATCCGTTTCAAAAAAAAAAAAAAAAAAAAAAAAAAAATTTTAAAAAAATCCTAAAATAAAGACAAGGAAGTCTGAAGAGAAGTCCTGCATGTCAAAGGTCATTATAGAGGTCAGGGGTCATGAACATCTCATCTTAAGATTCAGAATGTCAGCCTTAGTGATCGGCTACTTAAGAAAATAAACCTCTAAAGCATGTTTCGTTATTAAAGACAACCTGAGATTAGTTTAAGTACATTTTTGCTGAAAAAGAATTATCAGCTAATTTACATTATATTTTGCTTCTTTAACTTTAGCACAAAAATAAAAATCTCTTAATGTTACATAAGTAAAGCCGACATTTATTGTCTTTTCTGTCAGTCCAAATGTCAAATAAGCTGGATGTTGTTGTAACTTCTTCCAAACTGTCTCAACCACATGTTGTACAGGCTGCATTCCCTTTCCTGTCTTTTTCACCATCCTGTAAATTCTGTAAACAAATAAAATAACATATAGTGAAGTATGATAGTTCCCCAAATGGCTGTTTTTGTTTCCTTTCTGGATGTGGAGTTTGATTTAGATTTGCGTAATCTGACAGTAAAACTGTAACGTTTAGGCTGTTTGAATGTTTAAATCTGTTAGGTATGAATCACCTCCAGATTAAGTCATTAGCTATGATGTTTAAAGTTTAAGCTGGTTGAAAAACATTTAATTTTTAAGCAGATTTGTCGGCGCTGTCCAAGGTGCTGAAGTTGACATCATCTTTGAAATCTCTGGTTTTATGATGACAGTCTCCCAAACTTACTAGTCTAAACAATGTGATGGCTCGAAATTTCCACTTTCTTTGTGAGAAATGGAACATTTAATTGAAAGAAAATGTTTCAGTGTGGTTTTCACATCCTGAATAATATGACCCTACCTGTTTGCACGCTCTCTGTGGAACGGGAGAGAAAGATAATGTTGGTTGTTTTCACTCAGTGCTGCATCACTGAGGCGTCCAGCCCACCTGTATGTAATGGTGTTTAAATATGTGTTGGAAATGATTCCTTAATGCCATTATT